>NC_137869.1:20637432-20899932 GCF_963924005.1 Protomyctophum bolini | reverse complement strand
TGAAATCGATGCGCTCGCTGGACTTCAACACGCGAACTCAGGTGACGAGGTAAGATGGGGTTAACAATTCTTTCCTGGTACAGTAATGGTGAGTCGGGAGAATCTGATCGTACATCTGTACAGGGATTAGCAGAGGGCACTGGTGGAAAAATGACATAAAAGTATCAATACTCCAATGTAGATGTACTCCGTTACAAGCAGAAGTTCCGTATTCAAAATGTACTCAAGTAAAAGTACAAGAGTATCGGCATCAAAATGTACTTAAAATGTAATAAAAGTAAAAGTATTCATGTTGCAGAATGTCCCATTTCACAAGTTCAAAATGTGTACAATTTTTTTTGAAAATAGTCGATCTACATAGGGCCCTCTGCCTGATCTCTCCTGTACACACCATAATAATGAATGTGTGAATTTGTTTTTGTTTTTATATATTTTTTGTGGCTTTTTGTGGCTTTTTCTAGAACTAGCATCTCACCTCTGGTAATTAAAAAAACTCATTTTGAAAGAGTTCCTAAAACATGTCCACTCTAATATGTTTGGAGTTTGTTGTAAAATAATCTTTGACCTGGGACCAGAGATGCGAGCGTGGCTCCGCGACACTGAGTTGGACCTCTAACGTTACACGAAAGAAGAAGATCAAAATAATCAAGTAATAATACGTACTGTTACAGTTGGTGTTATATTTGTCTGTGAAGCAGCAATTAATAGCTGTGACAAATCTATCATGTCATTTGAGAGGTATCAGTATCTACTACAGTTTTCTGTATGCGTAAGATATGTGCCTTAAGTCTGTGTTTTTGTGCTCCACATGTGATGTTATTGTTATGAAGGCAGCACTCCAGCACTCAATCTCTCTCGCTCTCTCTCTCGCTCCCTCCCAATCTCTCTCCATCTTTATCTTTACCTCACTCTCACTGTCTCTCACCCTCCTCTCTCTCCTGCATAATCGATCGGTAGTAATCAGAGCCCCCCTGTGCACCCAAGGTATAAGTGCAAGGGGTTGGGGGGTGGGGGCCAACAGAGATGGAGGGAGGAATAGAGACAGATCTATTATTGATGATGTTGGCTAATGACTGTGGAAAGCTGCAGTGATCCTCAATGCACCCCCCTGGATAATGTCTGGTGTGACTCATATAGTTGGATGACAGGGGGGCGGGCAGGCGGACTGTCTGTGGGGGGGTTCAACACAAAACAACGGAAGGACAGAAGAAACAGACAGAGAGATGTCTTGTATTAGCTGCGTAAATCAGTTTAGGTTTCCACTGTGACTGATTTCATGACACAACAAGTCTGGCGGTGCTTGTTTTTGAGGACTCCTAAAAGGTTTTAGGGTTTAGTTTTTTTGATGACATGCTTAATTGCATGATCCGTTTAGTTGTTTATGGTTGTTCGTCTGTGGAGCTGTCTTTGTGAAGCTCTTTATTTCTTATAGCCAGTTATTTCCATTCTCCTTTTCTCCCGAATGTAGTCATTATGACCATTCATTGTCACAGCTGTTGTAATGAATTGCATTTTTATAGCGCTTTTCCAAGTGCTCAAAGCGCTTTACAATGGTTCATTCATTCAAACATTGGGAGGTGAAGCGGCGAACAGTCGACGCCAGCGTCCTCACTTCCCACATTCATACACCAATGGTGGCAAGCTCACACCGACCGACTCATTGGAGGCAATGTAGGGTTCAGTGTCTTGCCCAAGGACACTTCAACATGTGGACAGGAGGAGCCGGGATTTGAACCGCCGACCCAGGGATCATGGACGACCTGCTCTACCTCCTGAGCCACAGCCGCCCACAATCGTCTACTGACTCACCTGGTCCAGGTGGACGTGGAGCCTTCATCCTACTCCTCCCGCCCAACCCTCCCTGCTTACAGGTGGCCCTTGAGATACCTATAAAATAATACTTGTATTTTATTTGGGTAGCCTGTAGTCTCTTTTGAATTGCCCATGGTAATTTTCTTTCTTTAAATATTCATTTAGTTCCACTGTTGAGCACACACAGAGGCCCGTCTACCCACAACTTGGCTGAAGCCTGTTGGACTTCTCTTTGTGATCTTTAGAGGCCATTTTGTCACAGTGGCTACTTTATAAAAGACCTCCGAATTCCCTGGTGACACAGAGGGCATGCGACCTCAGGACCCAAATCCTCTCGAGAGCCCATCTGTCCAACTGGGCAGTTAGGATGACGGATCGGTTCAATAAATCAAACGCTCTTCATTTGTAGCACTTAACATAATATGCATGTGCAAAACAGAAAGTACTTAAACCCTATAGTGACCGGGGGTCGCATAGGGCTATACTTGGTCCACTCCTTAAATGTTTCCATCTATACCAAATCTCAAATTAAAAAAAGAACTGTTACCAAACTCATACCACGTATACTATAACAAAGCAACCCATTGTGATCTTGTAAATCTGCTAGTTTTGCCATATGTTCAACGCCAGAATAGGGACACCAGGGTTCATATGGTTAAGTCAATTGTGCTGTATTGCAGGTTTTACTAGTAGTATACAATCCCAGTTAGTGTTAGGTGAAAGAGACATATGTGATCCAAAACTAAACGGATGCAATAAACTGGACAACACAGCCAGCAGACACATCCACATCCTGAATGTCAGAAAAATACCAGTCAACCTGAAAATCTAATTTCCACAAGCTGTGTCCTCAACAACACGAGCCTATGTAGCAGTGTCATAGTATTAAGCCATTAAGCAATAAGAACAGGCAGGCAGCATTTAGTCCTAGGAGAGAGCCCAAGCCTGCACATCATCATCATCATCAACAACAACAACACCATAATTGGCTCCTCCCACTGTCCTCCCGTCACCATGAGCATTGTGGCGTTTTTCAAAAATCCCTGAGAAGACCTTTAGTCGAGATGGGGACGCTGCTTTTTAAATATTTACGAGCCACCCGATAGGGGCAGGGTTCTTCACTCTGGCAGGCCTCCTCCCCCCTCCTCACTGTCCCCTGACAGTCTAGAACACAACATCCCCATGCAGCCTCATCATCAGTGTGCGTGCGTGCTTGTGCGTGTGCGTGCATGTACGCATGCTGGCATTCGTGCCTGTGGGCATGTGTCATCATTGTCTCACAACAACACTATACGTGACAGCTCCATATTCTCAGTATGAGTAGCCGTGGCGGGCAGGCGGGCGACAGTGAGTCAGGAGGTAGAGCAGCCGTCTGGGAGCCGGAGGGTTTCTGGTTCGATTCCCCCGGCTCCTGCTCTCTTGAAGTGTCCATGAGCAAGACACTGTGAAACCCTAACTGCTCCCAATGAGCAGGACGGTTCTGCAGGTCAGTGCCTAGCATGGTTTCCTCTGCCATCGGTGTGTGAATATGTACCTTATTAGTACAGTATTGATTGATTGCTTGATTAGCATATGCACAAAACAAATGATTGCACATTTTGGTCAAAAGGATAACACAACAAAGCCTGAAGGCTTATTTTCATTGCGGTCCCCCTATATCTGTTGTTGTGAGGAGAAATACAATTATAAACAATAAAATACATAGAATTCCGTTTAAAATTAGGACCATGTGGTATTAAGAAAACTCTTTAAGGAGGACTTAAAGATAGTATAGTCCCAAATAGTGACTGTAGGGCAACCCATCCTATATGAATTTCCAATAGGCCTACCGCTTTTTACTCTGCATGGAACAAAGTTAGTGGAGCAGCTATGTAGGCCTACAGTACATCACAAACCCTAGAAAAGTAATTGCATAAATATCTTGGTGCCTACTGCCTCATCACTTACAATCCTGTGAACCATAGACATTTCTATAAACAAAATCTCTCCTCCAAGTCAACCAGGCTACTAAAATTACGCAAGCAAATGCGTGTGTGCATGCGTGCGTGCGTTCGTGTGTGTGTGCGCATGCGTGCGTGCCTGAGAGATATGGGCTGCATATCTTCCTGGTTAGCCACAAGGTTAATTAAATAAGAAACGAAGACCGTACGGTGGACTCCATGTTGCTCCCTGGAAGGAAAGAAACATGCGCAATTGAGACCAAGGAAGCTGAACCAAGGAAGCTCTGAGAAGGAAGAGAAGTGGTCACGTGACTGGGCTGCGCCATGACACTTTCATGGACACTTTCATGGGAGCCAAACTCACACCGGAAGTGCAATGAATACATGGCAGTGAATGGAGCCGGCTGGACCAGCTCAGAAACATTATTTATGAACAATTGAGACCTTTTGTAAAGTAATCACTTCTGGAAAATAACAGAATTCACAGGTTGTTTTCTAATCACTTAATTTTCCATGTGCACAGAGTGCACAGTACATTTATCTGAGGATCTAAACAGCAGCAGGTATCGTTTCTGGCTCCAAGTATCGCGATATTTGGCTGACAGACAGGAAACGGTGTGAAGTCTCGCGATACTTGGTACATTCAGAAAGGTACTTTGTGCTCTTTAGATACCATACCTCTATACAAATTACACAGTGTACACATCGAAAAGCAACACAACAGACAATAATGTGTTACATGTCTTCTGTTATTTTCCAGAAGTGATTACTTTACAAAAGATCTCAGTCATTCATAAATAATGTTCATGAGCTGGTCACTGAGCTCTCATTGACTCCAGTGCATTCTGCCAAACTTCCGGGTAGTTTGTTTGGCTCCCATGAAAGTGTCCAAGAAAGTGTCATGGCGCAGCCCAGTCACGTGACCACTTCTCTTCCTTCTCAGAGCTTCCTTGAGCTGAACGCGGAAGTGTTGGCTGCATATAGCCCATTGCACATGTTTCTTTCCTTCCAGGGAGCAACAGGGAGTCCGCCGTACGGTCTTCGCTTCCTCATTTATTAGTCCTTTGTTAGCCAAGGGGCTCTCTATTTTTCGTTTTTTCACTGGCACTGGCCACACGATACTGCCTCTGGTGGCCGGCATGGAATTAATGCATTATATTGACCATGTCGCACACACACTCATTCACTATTGGCTTTGGCGGAGGGAAAACCATGTAATGCACCAAACTGCTCATCGCGTTGAGTGGCCGGAAAGACTAGAAAGGCACAACAGTATGCAGTGCATTTACCATGATAATTAATTACTACATTTCCACTTTGTTTGTCATGACGTAGACTCTGAGCACAACTCTATTCTACTCCAGCCCCACTCTACTAGCTCTTCAGCTCACACAGACATACAATGTTGGAATATCTCAATACAGACAAAAGCCATCAACACCATTAGCGACTCAGCGAGCGATCTCCTCCCTGGGTTTGAAGCAGCCTAATCGCACTGATTAGGCTGTGAAACACAGTACATTCTAGCAGCTGAGAGAATTGGTTTGAGGGCTATTGTGAACGATGCTCTCAGTAAACAGAGAGATGGGTTAGGGGCCGCACTGCATACTGTGCAGGAGGAATACTATAGGATAGGTTGTATATGTGGGGGGAAAAAAAAACGTTGTGAGCTTGTAGATAAGCTATATTTATGAAGACTACTAAGATCTCTTTGCCAAAAATAGCAACATTTTATACCAGTGGTTCTCAAAGTGCGCTCCATGGGACACTCTTAAGGGGGTTCTAAATTGACTCTTACAAGTCTGTAACTAAATGGACCCTAACAGGTCCATTTGGTTCCATTTGTACACTGTCAAGTTAAGGGGGAGTTCTTGAAGCCACCACGTTTGAGAACCACTGCTCTACACCAGTGGTTCCCAAAGTGGGGTCCGGGGATTTTGTTCATGTTCATAAAGTGCTAAAGTGTTTAAAGCAGTGGTTCCCAAACTTTTTCATGTCAAGGACCCCCAAATTGACACTAATTAGCCCGTGGACCCCCATTTGAAAAGATATGCCAGGGACCCCCATAAGAGAAGACGTCTACATTTAGACGTCTACATTTAGACGTACACATTTAGACGTCTACATTTAGACGTCTACTTTTTGTTCATGTTCATAAAGTGCTAAAGTGTTTAAAGCTAAATGTAGACGTCTACATTTAGACGTCTACATTTTGTTCATGTTCATAAAGTGCTAAAGTGTTTAAAGCTAAATGTAGACGTCTACATTTAGACGTCTACATTTAGACGTCTACATTTTGTTCATGTTCATAAAGTGCTAAAGTGTTTAAAGCTAAATGTAGACGTCTACATTTAGACGTATACATTTAAACGTCTACATTTAGACCCCCTGAGTGCCTCCCCAGTGTGCCTCCCGAGTGCCTTCCCAGTGCCTCCCCAGTGTGCCCCCAGTGTCTCCAATAGCAATACAAGAGCAATAATACAAATTAATCTTAATGTATTAATCTTATTAATTAATGAATCTAATTAATTAATTAATTAATCAAAATTGCGGCCTGTGCCCAGCACCATGCCAAAGCTTTTTCCTGCAGGAAACACTGCTTGTGGTTGTAAATATATTGTTATCCGTGTTGCGAGGATGAGAGGGTACCTGGAAAAATATCTACCCCAAAAGGGGTACCTGGTCCAAAAAAGTTTGGGAACCCCTGCTCTACAGTCTACACTGTAGAAGGGCACCAAGTATAGACCCCTGTGGGACGAGCCAGCCAGCTAAGTAGGGTTGGAGTGTTTAATGAGAGACATGATTTCTTGAAGCCACTAAGTGTTATATTGATTACATACGTAGTTACATAGTTACAGACAGTACAGTCATGGTTATATCAGGTATGTATATCTTCGCTGTAACCAGAGAAAGTCATGCCTGTTAAAGGTTGACCTGATGGCAACCATGTCTTGACCTTTGAACTATGAAGGATCTGTGACCTGCGACCTTACTGTACATGGGAGGGAGGAAGCGCAGGGTTGTGTAACGCGTTTATCCTCAGGGTGGACCACTGGGTGGTCCTAAATCCATTCAGGTGTGATTGATTATCCCCTCAATCAGCAGGACCCAAGGACTTAACCCATTTTGACCTGAGATCAGATTCTAAAAATGTCTTCTACATCCTGACAGTTTTCTGAAAAAGCTATGTTTCTATGTCAGTGGTTCTTCGATTTTTCAAAAATAGCAGACCTACAAGCTCATAGCGCGCCACTCGGTGGCACGCTATGAGCTTGTATATCTGCTATTTTTCAATAGCTAAAGCATAACAATGCTAACACCAAAAGGGGTTCCCGCCCATAATTAATCGGTTGGTTCAAATGTGATTGTGGTCGTATATATATATGTTTTTTAAGACTGTCATTTTAGATTTTAGCGTACGCCGTAGTCTATTGCAAATAGCAGAAGCTCACAGTGCGTCACTTCGTGCCGAGCTTGTAGATCTGCTATATAGAATAATAATAGGCTAATAATAATGAAAAAAGGGAAAAAAGGAAAGGAAAAAAAAGAAAAGAAAATTGAGAAAATCTTTGAATATATATTATATTTTGAAAGTGTTATTTTTAACTCAAATCTTTGCTTCTGGGGGTCCCTGGAACAAAATATGAGATGGGGATCGGCAGCCATGAAAAATCTAGTTTTTCAGCTGTGTTCACTGCACTGGCAGCTACAAAGATATAGGCTACCATTCATTTCCAATGGAAGCCAGCGACGTGCAGAGACAAAGATACATCCAACATTTGTAGCTGCTACAAAACAGTTACAGTATAAAGCTACAAATAAGTTGAGCTGATTTCAACTTCAGATAAAAAGCTACAAAGCTACAAATATGCTGTGTAGCTTAGTGTCTTTTTATCTGCCAGTGTGAAGTGAACGCAGCATTAGGATTTAGAAGGCATTTTGTAGAATCTGCCTCAGGTCTTAATGGGTTAAATACATTTAATATACAGACATAATCACCATAAATGCATAATTTCTCCATGGTCCATGGATCCTAGTATAGGCTGTTGATCAATAAAACACACTCACTGTTCATTTGTCCATTTGTAATTAGAGCAGCGGTTCTCAAAGTGTGGCTCCAGGGGATCCCTATGGCATCACAACCACTTTAACCATTTTAACTCTATATGTATACATCCTACATCAGGGGATCCCTATGGCATCACAACCACTTTAACCATTTTAACTCTATATGTATACATCCTACATCAGGGGATCCCTATGGCATCACAACCACTTTAACCATTTAACTCTATATGTATACATCCTACATCAGGGGATCCCTATGGCATCACAACCACTTTAACCATTTAACTCTATATGTATACATCCTACATCAGGGGATCCCTATGGCATCACAACCACTTTAACCATTTAACTCTATATGTATACATCCTACATCAGGGGATCCCTATGGCATCACAACCACTTTAACCATTTTAACTCTATATGTATACATCCTACATCAGGGGATCCCTATGGCATCACAACCACTTTAACCATTTTAACTCTATATGTATACATCAGGGGATCCCTATGGCATCACAACCACTTTAACCATTTAACTCTATATGTATACATCCTACATCAGGGGATCCCTATGGCATCACAACCACTTTAACCATTTTAACTCTATATGTATACATCCTACATCAGGGGATCCCTATGGCATCACAACCACTTTAACCATTTTAACTCTATATGTATACATCCTACATCAGGGGATCCCTATGGCATCACAACCACTTTAACCATTTAACTCTATATGTATACATCCTACATCAGGGGATCCCTATGGCATCACAACCACTTTAACCATTTTAACTCTATATGTATACATCCTACATCAGGGGATCCCTATGGCATCACAACCACTTTAACCATTTTAACTCTATATGTATACATCCTACATCAGGGGATCCCTATGGCATCACAACCACTTTAACCATTTTAACTCTATATGTATACATCCTACATCAGGGGATCCCTATGGCATCACAACCACTTTAACCATTTTAACTCTATGTATACATCCTACATCAGGGGATCCCTATGGCATCACAACCACTTTAACCATTTTAACTCTATATGTATACATCCTACATCGGCTAGATTTGCTAATGTCTCATATCAGATGGGGGTCCATGAACAAAGATTTAGGGGTACTTCGCTCTCGACATGAAAACGTTTTGAGAAACCCAGTTTACATAATTATAACCAATTTGACCCATAAGGGTCCATTTGGTGACATTTGTATTGTACACTGCCAGCGTTAAGTGAACACTGTCGATTTTAGTAGCTTATTGACCGATAGCCAGTGGTGCCATTGTGTAAATCTAACGTGTGACCCTTCCTATCCTAACCAGGGAAGCCATCAACAGGCTGTGTGAAGCGGTGCCCGGGGGAAAGGGAGCCTGGCGGAAGAAGGTCAGTAGTAAAGATGCAATCCGTGTGTGTGTGTGTGTGTGTGTGTGTGTGTGTGTGTGTGCGTGCGTGCATGTCCGTGTGTGTGAGCGTGCGCGCATGCGTGTGGCTGTGTGCATGCATCACACATGGTTCAAAGAGCAGCTGCAAATAATTGACATGTGCAAAAAACATGGTTTTAACTGGCCTTGAACTTGGGGCATAATGGGTTTTACATACAACCATAATGAGATCTTCTGCAGTTCTTCAGTGGTTCTTTGGGGTGATTTACACTAGAGCGGTGCCCGTTGGAGCCTCTACAGCGGTGGCTGTTGGGCACTGGCCTACTTGGAACGATGCAAGTTGGAAATGCATAACCGACCCAGATATTTTAAGTCGGTGGACAAACGGTTCTCGAGTTACGTGGATTACAACAGTACACCCCCCCCCCCACACACACACACACACACACACACACACACACAGACTTGGTGCATTTATAGATAGATATACTGTATAGCCGTCGTTCTCAACATGTGGGTCGGCACCCATTTAAGGACTTTTTGTAGGAAAGTAATAGAAAAAGACAATTACTGCATCATGCTCAAAAAGTGCAAAAGGCCCAAACAATTTGTCAAATAATGGAAGTCTAAAATAGGGCTCAAGTGGTTAATAGATGTATTGTGTGTCTGTGTGTTGTAGGCCTTTAACAAGGCTCTCCAGTCCATCATGGGTAAAAGTAACTTGCGTTTCGCTGGCATGAGCATTGCTGTCAACATCTCCATAGAGGGCCTCAGCCTCCTCATCCCAACCACACGACAGGTCAGACACATTTACATCTGACACAAACTATAATATTATGACCAAATGCATTCGTTCAATATTTTGGGCCTTTCAGTTTGTTCACTGGTGATGAAGTTGATTCTATCCACAATACACATTTGCATTGTTGTATCCCAGTGACTCTGTACGTTGCTGTACTGTACTTTTCCCATCTCCATCCGTCACTCAGGTGATAGCGCACCATCCGATGCAGTCCATCTCTTTCGCCTCCGGGGGAGACACTGTGAGTGCAATGCATTATCCCCCACCGCCTTCTATTTGGTGGGAATGGACTTTTTGGCAGCCGGCAAGTCTGACCAGGTTGCATTTGACTGCGTTCCAGTCCCACGGCCCCGAGAATCAATAAGGGCTTTAATTCAATTATATCCCACCCCTAATTCATCTGGTCTTATTGAGTTTTTTCCTCCCATCTTTCGCAGGACACGCCCGACTACGTTGCATATGTGGCCAAAGACCCAGTTAATCAGAGAGGTATCTAGTCCAAGGAGCTTCTCTTTCCATTCCCTTTTGAGTGCACAACACATACATGCAGCATTGTGTGTGCAATGTGCTGTGTGTGTGCGTGCGTGTGTGTGTGTGTGTGCGTTAAATATGGATTAGATTCCATCCAGAGGGAGGCGCATTATGACTCACTGCCACTTGTTTATCAAGATGCTGCTATCGATTCTTCTGACTCTCTTCAAAGACAAAATGAAGAAGTTCATTCTAAAATGAGTTATCTGCCGGTTGGAAAACACGACACCTACTCCTTGATTTCTCCTTTGAACTCATTACTGGGGTGAAAATACAGCTCTGTGTGGTGTAATACAAATGTAATTTGCTCTCTCGACCACTTAAACTACCGATACTTCGTTGACCCCCAGGGGTCTATACTCGGTCCCCTCGTTTTTTCTACAGGCTCACAACGCGTTGCAATACAATGCATTGGGAGCTTGTATAGATCCATCATGTCACGTCCTGCTTGTCCAGAATAGGGATGCTCTAAGGTTCATTTGGTTAAAGAAGATGCAGGATCAAGATGGCAACTGAATTCCCCCCCGTGGGATTATAAATGTCTATCTCAGGATTGGGCCATGAATTTTTCTATTACTTTTTTTGATACATGCATACAGAATTAGAGTTTGGAAATATTCATTAGCTTCTTACATTTTTAGGTTTGACTAAATTGACTATTCTTAATTTACTTTTAATTTAGTTTTAGTCTTATGAAAGCCTCGTTTATACAGTAGACGGTGAAAAAGATAGAGTGAAAGAATGCATGACATCCGATTTACAAAACGTATTAGAATATTATTATATTATATTGTATTAATATTGAGCAAGGCCACTCAGTTCCACAAGCAGTGACCACAGTGCAAATTGAGGGGAAATCTAGGATGATTTAACATACAAATCTATTTATTTTAGTATTTAGTATATATTTTAGTTTAGTTTTTAGTTTTGCATTGTTCCTTATTATTAAGAAAACAAATCCCCTTTTTGTTTTATTTTTAAAGCAGCACTATGTCATTTTTTAACAACTATATAGCATATGTCCCACAAAACTATAAAGTTACATGTTTAAGCAATAACAATCATCCTTCCATAAATGTATAGATTCGGGGGGGTCCCTACTGAGGCAGAACTGCCAGTTAAAGCGAAGACTGGATAATCACAGAGCTTCCTCACTGGACATGCTTGCAGAGACTCTCCGGTAATGAAGTCAAAGATGTTGGCTGCCATGTTATTTGTGTCCAAAGTGGCAAGCCACTGATACCCCACAAATACATAGTGCTGCTTTAAACTTAGATTTAGTTAACGATAATAACCTCGGGGACACAGTAAAAAATGTTAATTTATCCCTTTGTAACTCTGAGAGTGTAGAAAATGTAACCAGAATTGGCCACATTTGGCTACACTCTTGAGTTGAATTAACACGTTTTACAGTGTACGTCCTACATCTCTGGGCTCACTACTAACATGGCTCTCTGTCTCTGTCAGCGTGTCATATTCTGGAGTGCTCAGACGGTTTAGCCCAGAGTGTCATCAGTACTATTGGCCAAGCCTTCGAGCTGCAGTTCAAACAGTACCTTCACAGCCCGCCCAAGACCATGGCCTCCACGGAGAGGTGAGCTCACTATTCTGAGGATTTACTTCCCTGCTTCACTGGAGAGCACAGGAACGGAGAGAGAAAACACAGAGAATGGGGGGGAGGTGTGTGTGGGGAGGGGGGGGGAAGACGACATGGTTTGGGACTTGTGGGCCATAGAGGTCAAGGTGCACTCACATCCAAACATTTCGACGGGTAGAGAAAGAGAGAAGAAGAGATCCGCACACCGTCTTAAAAGCTCCCAAAATCATAACAGAGCGGACAAAAAATACAACGTTTCGGCCTAACCAGCCTTCGTCACGTATACTGAAGCAGTGCGTCAAAGTGCACTTTCAGTGTAGTCTCTGGACTTGGGATAGGCGTGTTGTCTCACGCCAATTTCCAATACCATGACTTCCAACATTTTGCATACAGTACTCTAGCTTGCCAGTTGACAAAAGAGGATGATGCAATGGACACAGGCTGCATCAATCAGTGTGGTTATCACACTTTGGCACTGCCCCTGGGCCTGGCATCCCACGCAAAGTGCTGAGTTGTGCCTTTCTATAGAGAGACACAAAACCTGATATCAAAAGCTCTTCCTTTCTGGTGCATGAGAAGGAGATGTGATACTTTCCTCTCATATTCCCACAAAGTCCATCCTTCAGGTTTGATCATCACACATATCAACGTTATTCAGTACTTGGGGGGGCCTCGCTCTCGGACATGTCACCAGACATGGGGCCACTGGGGACACAGCCAGGGCAAAACTACACACTCGCTTTTCTATTCTCCTTCTGTGGATTTATATAGACACACTTCGGATATGGAGATGTCATCTGATCTGAAGGTCCATTCTGATCAAGAATATTCATATTCATATACAGTACACATAGTATAGCGCATGTGATGGCCTATGTTTCCAAGACTGACATGGCGACCGGGCTCAGTGATCGTGAGCTGAAAGAGCTGATATCTACTCAGGTCTCATGTGACAGAAACAAATCCTGTCCAATACGAGTCTCTTGCACACATACACTGTCTAATAAAAACAAAAAACTATTTTCATACAGCAACTTTTTGTTTAGGCAAAATAACAAACTTGGCTTTAAACCATACAGACTACTCAGCAATGCATTTAAAGTATGATAACTCTTCCTCGGGCAGCAATGTTCTCACTCTACGCCTCTATCAGGACTTTCAGGACAGAGGAGCCAGTATGGGGGGACGACGACTCCTCCTCAGAGCATGACTACTACAACAGCATCCCAGGGAAGGAGCCTCCTGTAGGGGGAGTGGTGGACTCCAGGCTCAGGCCTAGTGGGGCCCTGCTGGGTCACATCCACACACAGCCGCAGAGCAAGGTATATATAGCGTACGCATGCATATTCAACTCTATAGATCAGTGGCATAACTGGCATTAGCACTGTGGTCTGAGAGTGTACAGACTTCTGAGATTGTACAAACTTGGTTCCATTTGTACACTCTCAGGCCCCCTTTCCACCAAAATAACTAGAACTGGTTCCGTTTTCTTTTTTTATGATGGTTTATATCACATCTTTCACATCTCTTTCACATGGTTGATGGGTGTGGCATGTGTATATATATGTATTGTTGTCTACTCCTTCCATGTGAAGGTCTGAAGAAGGGCTACGGCTCGAAACGTTACCACTTTAAGTAAAGAAATCTCGGAGCAGAAAATGGTGTGTGGATTGTTTCATTTATCTACTTATATCACATCTGCATCTTCCAACTTTTAGGGATCTGATTCTGAACCAATTCATTTGGTTCAAAATTAGGTGGGTAAAAGGGGCCAGAGTTACAGCCACATACCTCAAGGACCCCTGGGGGTCGGGTGCAGGCTTTAGGTCCGACATAATATTGGTCCGACAATGACAACATTACCTCAAACCCTAACCTAACCATAACCACAAGCACGGTACAGCGCATGTTCGCCAACCTTAATCCGGTCGTTTTCCGCATGTCGGTCCTATGGTATGTCAGACAAAAGTCTGGCCCCCTTGGGGGTCCCCATCCGGACCCCACTTTGAGAATCACTGCTCTGCCAGGCTTTCTGGTACTACTGCTGTTTGCTATTTACTTTGCATAATGTTGAGAAGAATTAATGTCAAGCCTATATTGCATGTCATTTTCGACCCGATCTAAATGTATCTCAAGACACTGTAATTGGGGCTGCAGCTGCTCAGAATCAAGCAGTGTCCAGCCTCAGCCCATAATTGACAGGCAGGGCCAGGCTACACTCTTTCATCTCTAGTCCATAAACCAATGACGAATGAGCCTGTCCTGCTCTTTGCTGCTATTGTTTGCATGGAATAGTATCATAAGCCTCTGTGAGCATGGTGGGTGTACTCCATAAATGTCTTCTCTGTGCGCCTGCACCGTAATTGCCGGAGAAAGATATGATTACAGGTTGAACCCAGCAGGCCCCTGTGAGAGAAATCATCCCCTTTTCCCAGCAGCTTGTTCAAGTGGCACGCACTGTGCTGTAGCTAAGGTTTCAGACTGAGTGCCTCCAAATGACATTATGCAGGGACAAGAGATGTATACGTTGTACGAATCATGTAGTGAAACAAATAGGTTTACAAGTCATTGAGTGTGTCTTTATGGTGTGCGTGTGTGCATGCGCGCGTGTGCATGTGTGCGCGTGTGGTTGTTTTCAGATGGGTTCCCCATGTAGAACCATGTCTTACCCCTCTGGTCAGCTGTGCTATGAACTTCACTGGGACACAGAGACCAGCAGTGGCTCAGGTAAGACCTCCTGTGGCAAAACAAGAGTACTGCAATTAGAAAATGATAGCTGAATAGATATCATTCATATTGATATTGATTCATTTATGTCGTACCATGAGACATTATGATCATTTTGCCTTCGTCCTCAGGTCTGACATCAGATGGGTACCTGCGTGCAGATGGTCAGCCTCCCAGCAGCAGAGACTATGAGGAGCACTTGTACGTCAACACGTCAACACTGGATGCTCTGGACTCACTGGCACAGACTGGGTCAGACGCACACAGGGGAGGACCCAGGGGACCTGAAAGTCCAAAGAAAGACATCTTTGACATGAGTAAGTGAGGCAGGCTTACTTTGTGAGCAGTGAAAAAAGATCATCCTCCTTATATAATAGAAATCACACATGTGAAGTAAGGGGCACTAATATTAAAGTCTAACTCATGTTGATATGATTAGGTGATGTAAAACAATGGTGTTTTTAAAACAAACATTGAACTAAAAACCTATTAAACCTATAGGAGGGGCTAGTGCCCCTCAAAAATCACACCCATGTGAAGTGAGGGGCACTCTAATCAATTATTGACCTAATACCAACCTTGAAACATACCTTAGTTACGTCACCAAGAATGGTGGTCCCTTATTGGCCAAGGGTTTCCACCGACATACCGACAGCCGATTTGCTCAGATAAATATGAAGTAAATTCTCCATTCATTGTCAATGGCATTTTAATGTTTGTGTTAAGACAGAATCCACACTATAGCTGTTTATAGGAGGGGCTAGCGCCCCTCAATAATACCTGATGATCATGTTTTAGGGTGGAGAAATATACATGACACTCCATCTTTAAGTGTGTCACTGCATGGGCTCTTTGCCCCCTGCAGGGCCTTTTGAAGATGCTCTGAAGCTCCACGAGACCACCAGAGGAGGCCCCGTCATGTCCGCCCCAGCCGGGGGGGCGTGTGCTGCTCAGGGTGGGGCTGGTGGCGTGGTGGTCTTGGAGGACCAGTGGCCCAGCCCACCGCGCCGCCGAGCCCCTGTGGCGCCCACCGAGGAGCAGCTCCGCAGGGAGTCCTGGTACCACGGCCGCATGAGCCGGCGGGACGCCGAGAAGATCCTGGTGCGAGACGGAGACTTCCTGGTCAGGGAGAGCACCACCAACCCTGGGCAGTACGTCCTGACGGGCATGCACTGTGGCCTGCCCAAACACCTGCTGCTGGTCGACCCCGAGGGAGTGGTGAGTAAAATGGAAATAGTTCAAGAAATAAAACTTGAATTTGGGCTGACCACCAGGTGATCCAAATTGACTCTCAGAGTTACATACGGGTATGTACAGTAAGAGATCTCTGGGACCCCTGCCCCTATCTTCACCCACAGGGTTAGTACAGTATAACTCGTAGAGCGTACAAATGGAACCAAATTAAGCCATGAGGGTCCATTTGGTTCCATGTTACAGACCTGCAAAGGTCCACTTGGACACCTGGTGGTTCCCCGACCTGACATTGAGAAACCGAGGCATGAACGGCATGTACTCTTATTCTGTCTCTGTCTGTGCTGCATGCATGCAGGTGCGGACCAAAGACATGCTATTTGAGAGCATCAGCCACCTGATCTCCTACCACCTTAAGAATGAGCTGCCTATTGTGGCAGCCGAAAGTGAACTCCACCTTAAACAGGTGGTCAGGAGGAAACAGTGACCCTCGCAGCGCTGCCTCGTTGAGGGTGCACTGCCTGAATGGATAAGCAGGTAGGATGCTTACAGGGTACTGAGAATGTGTATATAATAAAACATTATTTGCCACTGCACAAATACAGTTCTTTGTCTTCTCTCCCAGGGTCCAGAGGTGAGCTCCCTCATGTCCATGCAAAAAACGGCTAAAACATTTAGCCTATTCCAGTGGACATCGCTACCAAGGACTTAAGGTGTCTGATGATGTCTCAAGTACTTTCTGTCTCTGTGGGCTTTCAGGCTCAAAGGAACTGCCCTGTCACCCGTGCTCAACTCCTCAGCATGTAGTCATTAAGCTACAAACCGCTCTGTCTGAACGTAAATCATGGTCCCACCCACTGGGCACGCAGTCCAGCCAATGACATGGCGTGAACACTTGGCAGCTGATGACAAGAGGTCCAATGAGGTCAAAGAGAGAGTTGACCACTGGGTCAAAAATACATACAGTCGGTTGGCAGCACACAGAAGTGCTCCACTTCTTGTCCCCTGCTGCTGTGGCAGGGCCGGTCAATAAGAGTCGTGAACCATGGGCTTTGTGTCATTCAGCAAACCTGAATAGAGCTAACACAACTTTTGTTTTTGGAACCTGAGAGAGTATTCCTTATAGTTCTGGTTTCACTACCAAATGCAAGTATTGGGTCATATTTTACTAAGACAATGGGATACCTCCACCACCTCCTCCCAATGTCAGTTTTGCAGAAAAAGGACATGTTTGAAATATTAAGTTCCTCATGCTTGTAGGCATTATCATAAATGGCTTGAAGATGGCACAACTGGGAAACGATGCAGTGCTGTAACTTGCCACGATATTACGATTGCTTTACATCCATTTCGGTCTAGGACATTATTTTATTTCATCCCAATAATCTCAGGTCCAAATTTTAAGCCATGCTTTTGTGAAATGCGTCCTAATGAAGGAGGCCGATCATTGCAGAAGAAAAGATGTCAACTCGGGTCGTTTAATTTTCACATTATACCTACATGTAGACAGTCTATACGTAGGCAGTTTATGGATGTACTGTATACATCTTGGAATGTGGGCAGTTCAGATTTGACACTATCATCAGTTTGTGTTGTGCTGGTATGGGTAAATCATGTCTTGGTACAGCTACATCTGCTACAGTATGTAAGCCTGTGATGATTACTGCTCAGAGAGACTGTACTCTGTAGTTCAATTATTACTGTCTTCTGTTATGAAAAACAGCCATTGCTAAAGATGCATACAAACTCAGTATATCCTGATCTGTATTTTGTCAACCCCTCGATGTTCAGTGCCTTAAGAACAACAGAGACAAGAATTTCTGTCTGCTTTCCCCACACGGAGAGGACAACAAAGAGTGTGTGTGTGTGTGTGTGTGTGTGTGTGTGTGTGTGTGTGTGTGTGTGTATATATAAGGTCTATCAATGTCCCAACTGCAAAGGACTTGGTTTTTTTGCATTGCCAATGAATGGATGATCAAGATGTCAGGTTGATTTAAAACTGTTATCGTTGTGATTCTGAAGTAAGCTGCTGATGTGCAAACAATATTTAAAATACTGACGTATGTATTGACTGACTGATGTATTATGATTGATTTGTTCTTTCTTAGAAGCAAAAGAAAGAAAGAAAGAAAGAAAGCAAAGGAAGTCATTTTGACATGGCTGGAAATGAGGGCAACCTCAGTGACTTTTCAAGTTGAAATAGAGGCTTGAATGTTACGAATGTAGGCCATATTGTATACAGCCATAACACTCACATATCCCTGTGAGGCACCAGATGGCTACGGACGGTTGCAGATAACCTTCTGAAGCCTCATTTAAGTGTTATGCTTTGTCGTACGTAACGGCAGTTACGGCAATGTCACGCACAGACAATAACCGATATTTTCAGCACACAACACAGTGGTATTCGATGGAGCATAAATAAAGGCTCCATGTCATTGAGCCATCATACTCTTCTTGTCCCAGGCTGCAGTGAAGCCTTGTGTGGTGGTGTGTGTCAGTCTAGTCTAAGAGGTTGGGTGTGTGCAGGGGTTTGTGTTGGCATGGTAAGTGATATCAAATGTATTGTTGTCTCATCCCACTGGCTACATACAGTATCTAATCAATCAGATCCCATTAATGAATAAATATATAGCTCTGAAAGCGTTTTTCTCCTCATCTGTCAACAGTGTCGGCTAACAAAATGTACTTGTATGTATGTATGTTGTACTTTCAACTGAGAAAGCGTTTTTATTTTATTTTTATCGGCTGACACAGTTGTGTGATGAAAACATCTTTAGTTGCACAGAATGAAGAGAGGAAAAGGGCTTTTTTTCCTGTATGCAACATTTTCCCAAATTGCCCCCTTTGCTTTCTCAGGACTTTAGTGTATACCTTTTGTTATTTGATTAACCTAAAGGTAATGCATTTTTATCAATAAAATGAATTTAAATCAAGGTAAATAAGCTACTTTGTTTATTTTTTCCCCAACAGTGTCCATCAAATAATAAATAAGTACGTACGTATACACAACAGCCTGGAACAGCATGCACATTTGAGAGAAGTGAGCAATATTATAGCAGAATAGTGGTGAGATGTTGCACAGTGACATAATCGGTTACTAAATTAGCATTGAGTCATGAGCGTGGCTGCCACAGTCCTGTTTTCTTACACACCTCATATATACAGTATGACTGTCTCTTTAAACACCTACAGTAAAAGGTCACCACCTACCCCCCGCTGGGGTCACTATATAAAGCATGGATTCTTTCCTTGAATACTGCCAAGACCTCCTGTACAGTACACTACAGTATACTGTAGATGATTTGTTATCACACATACATTGTTATACAGTATGTGTGATATTTGTTCCACTACTACTTTTTTTTTTACCACAGATATTTCATTAAAATGCATAATTGTTTAACATATCCATCAGGACATCCATCGTTTGTTAAAAAACTAAAACATTATACTATTGTACACCACAGTAGGCTATGTTGTTAAAAGAAAAAACTATAGAAGCTACTATAATAGTATTGTATTGAGTATTGTTTGACCATAATATCGTCAAATAATCATACTGTCATTAAAGAATCATAATAGTCTATATACAACTAGCTCGTCAAACATTTCTAAAAGTCCTACTATTCTGTAACATATGACTGTGTAAAAGCTACAAATGGACAATTATCTTCAAGTTTGATGTAATGGACAAACTGCGCTCAAAGTCATCTGTCAGCAATTTTATGTTACATGCCACTGAAGATTTAGTGTCTGTGAAGCTACCCAGCAGGTACATGGTGAAAATGTGCCGACAAAAAGATTAGTAAGCTATGCTAACCCTGTATTGTTGCTATCTTGGACAGGGCTCACTCTCAACGTCAACATTAACAGGATTTACCTGGATAAAGGTATCAGGGGAAAGGAGCATCCAGGCTGGATGATGGCCTACCTAAATCTTGGCCAAATACGGAGTACCACACACGGCTTCAGATGGCAGACATATTTTATGACTTCCCCAAATATGGAGTTCCACAGTTCGGTGGATCAGCGTGATTGTGGATCTGAGATTACATACAGTTAACTAGACCGGCACCGGCGATGCAAGTTGGAAATGCATGCACCACCACGCATGTTTACATACAGATACAGAACATTTAAATGCATGTCTGTCAACAAACATGCAGGAAAATAATTGTGCAAAGCAGTGCAGCATGCCACAATATTTTGGGTGTGTCCTCAGAGGACACAGGATGTCCTATGGTGGTCTGTGTATGTAGCCTAGCAATAACTCATATCACAACACAAGGCCATGAAACGTCATACAGTATATGTCAACATATCCGTGTGTGTGTGTGTGTGTGTGTGTGTGTGTGTGTGTGTAATTGCAAGGTCGATTTAAGTTAACTTACTTCGACTTCGTTCCTCCCGTTCCTATACTATTGGAACATTTGCTCCAGTCCCCATGCCGACACTTCTTGCTCATGCCAGCTGACATCCATCTCGCTTAGGTCTTCCTTGGCTGCCCGTCTACTCTCCATGTCTTCTTTGGCCTCCCTCTCTTCCTCTTTCTGTTGGTAAATGGCAAGGTCTAAGTTAATACTTGCTCCAATTGTCAGTGGCCCATATGATGACATTGAAGACAACACTTTCCCTGGTGCACAACATCGACCCTTCACCTTGGTTACATTGTACTTGTCAGGGTACATCGGGCACTATATAAACCAGTCAGACGCCTGAGGGCGAGAAGAGACCTGGGCGAGGTCGCTTTGCACTGGCCATATATGGAGCGTGTCTTGAGTGTACAGGGTGTGATGAAGTCAGATCAACATATGGAATGTCAGAACAGGTCAGCTCCATGGAGATCTAAGGGTGGCAGCGGGGGCAGCGTCTTGAGTGTACAGGGTTTGATGATATATATGGGGAGTTTTGGGGACATTCCCTTCCCGTATATGATGATGTCATAGTGATGTCACGAGACCTGGGCACAATATATGGGGATTTCCCCATGTATGGGATGATGATGTCATAGTGATGTCACGAGACCTGGGCACAATATATGGGGGCTTTCCCCATGTATGGGGATTTTTGAGTGACGAAAAACGCATGATTCCATAGTTAACTGCGACCTTTGGTCGCAATAAATTGAAAGTGTTCACACATTTAGTGTTAAATGAGTCTTAAATACCGTAGCTATATTATATTCCCATAGTAGTCATTGCTATAGAGATATTCTAGGTTGTCCCACCTATCAAGCTGTTTAGTAAACAAAAACATTTTCAGATTGGGATAACAATTTTATCCAATAAGTACAGATAACTTTTATTATTGGTCTTTTTATTTAACCTTTATTTAACCAGGCATTAAGAACATCCCCCCCCCCCCCATCTACTAATAATGATGGCATAGATTATATTTTGTCCTCATATAATTATAATAAACCTTGATGATTTAAGCCTTACATTTTAAGGGATTAAGGTCACATTACTTCACAAAGGTCAGATGTTCACAGTCATGCCACCAGAGAGAGCTCCACTGACTAGTGCCATGCAGGTACAAAACAGTTCAAATGCATTGCTCTAATTGTGTAGACTTCTTGTAAATGAGTTATGCAGATGTTTAACAATACTTTTCATGTTGGTTAACATTTGGTTACCAACTCTCCATCATGTAGCTGAGGACCACCTGGAACCGCTTCAAGGACCACTGGTGGTCCCCGGACCACTGGTTTAAAACCACTGTTCTACCAGTGCCTGCTTACCTAAAGTCAGTTGGTGCATGTGTCACTTTTAAGTCCTCCTTAAAAGGTGGTTCAACAGGACTAGAGAGTGCTTTTAAATAGGGAACTATAAGTTGTGTATACTATGTTGTGATCATGTTGTACTCAGGGCGTCCTTGAAAAAAAGTATCTTCTCTGAATAAAAAAAAATATGTATCATGATTTGATTTCATGATCAATAAATACATCAATCAATATCCATGCACTCAAGATCAATCAATCAATTGATCAATCAATCAATCAATAACTTGATTCCTTTTTCCATGATATACGTGGGCCTAAAGGAAATCACAGACAATTACTGTAACTTCATTGTTGAAAGGCAGAGAAGACTTTGAAGATTGTTTCACTAGAGGGATTATGTTATCTTTGTCCTCAAGGATGAGGAAACAAGGAAACAATACCACGCTAACACATTGATGGGGTGTTGAGCTGTGGTGACTTTAGGCTGGGATGAACAATGGATCAGACAGCTGCTGCTGTCCGCATCTTTAAGAACCCAAGCACCGTTTATACTTCATCGTATGAAGCATAAAGCATTAGAATATATTTATATTTCATCGTATGAAGCATAAAGCATTAGAATATATTTATACTTCATCGTATGAAGCATAAAGCATTAGAATATATTTATACTTCATCGTATGAAGCATAAAGCATTAGAATGTCCACTGATTCACACATTTGACCAAGAGCACAAAGGGAACCCTACAATCCCTGGATGAAATAAGTAAATGTATATGTAATACAGTACATGGAAGCTTGCTTTTCAATTCTTTGTGACGACAGTTTTGATAGATCACAAAAAAAATCACTATACTGTAGGCGTTCTATTGTTTTAAATGTATGTAACCGATCTTTATAGGCATTAATTATCTTTAACAAGGGGATTTGTATATATAATACATAAAATACATAAAAAGAAGTCCCTCAATGAATCCTGAGCTATATAGGCCTATATTATACATAGTGAGGTGGGATTTGAGAAGGACATTTATATGCTAAGGTATTCATATTTTGTAAGAATTTTGCAATGGAACTATCTGAGATTTGGAGCAAAGGTAGTGCTCTGAATTTTCTTGCATCACAAAACCATCTCATACATAGGAGAGATATAATAGGAAGCAGAACCAAGGGTGATGTTTGGAGCGTATACCTATATGTTCTATGTTCCCCACCATGGAAAAAAGGTTCTTTGTTCCCCACTTAGAATAAACCTAAACCTAAACCAGAAACCTAACATAGTAATTTTAGTAATTCTAGTAAGACTAAAAGTATTTTAGCAACTTATTCTTTAGTGTTACTTTTAGTAGAAAATTCTGATTTAAGCTCAGTCTTTGAACAATCTATTGAACTTTAGGCCTGCCTAGGCTACTTAAACTATCTAGTCTTAGCCAACAAAAAATTAACACTGGCATAAAATAAACTAAAACATAATTGCTCAGACTCTTCAACTAAGATGGCAAAAACAAACATTCTTTGTTCTGAAACCTGTAACGCTAACCCTAAACATAGAACCTGGGGAACATAGAACCTGGGGAACATAAAACCTGGGGAACATAGGGATGACCCTGTGATGTTCTCCACTTGCTCCCCTCCTGTCCTTAATCATAGGTCATTGTATCTAGCCATACCGGTCCAAGATGCACACTCACCTCCACCATCCAAAACAGAACTGCAAAAGGATTTACGACCTCTCTCCAAATATGGTCCAATGCTAGCCTTTATATACAGCCAGCAGCAGAGCTGGGGGGCACAGTACACCAGGACACCTGAAGGTAAGAGAGAACAAGTAGTTAGACTGGAGAGACAAGTTGACCAATTGTGAATAGTTAATGCATTGCATTGTTCTACTTCATTTTTTTTATATCCATGTTCCTAGTTTTTCCAGAGAGAACGCAGCATTCCAAGTAATCCAACTGGGGATATAAAACAAGGCAAGTCACTTTTTGTGTGACATTTTTGTTCAGCTGCCTTTGGTACTTATCTTCTGGGTGATTTATTGAAACAAAGCTTTCGGAGAATCCTTGATACTGTGTGCTACATCTGTGTTCAGAGATTTAACTGTAACAAGGCTAGGGGGTGTTGGAACCACCCTGTGAGGCTGCAAATATGTTGAGCAGTGTGAGAGTGATACCAATCCGGTTATACAGAATAATGTATCCAGTGTATTTTAAGTAAATGACACACTGGGGCAATGTGTAGACTGTAGTAATAATACAAATTTGAAATGCTAGTTCTGTTACACTAGTTCTCATCATCTCCATTCTAATGAACTTGTTCATTTTAATGTCTGATTTCCTAACCGATTTATCATTTGCCCATTTAAAAAATGTCTAGATCAAGTAATGGAGAAGCCATTTAGGATGTATTGTTTAGGCAGTGGTGGAAAGTAATGATGCATTTACTGAAGTGCTGTAGACTACTTAAAGGACCACGTCACCACTTTTCAACCTATCTTCATATAATAGGTCCTCACTAATAATCATGCTAAAATTGCACAATTTCTTTCTACTCAGTCTGTGTCTCATAGGAGGGCTGTGGGGAGTTCAGAAACCTGTCCACCAGTGACATCATCGTTAGGCAGTTATTTTTTTTAAACAAGATTTCTTTACAAAAATGTTTCGATTATCGGGAGAATGATGGCATCCATTTTCGTATTACAACTTTTCAGGACTAGAAAGCCTGCAGTTTCTATTAGCTTGAATTCCCTATCGATGCTGTCACTGGTGGACGGGTTTCTGAACTGCCCACAGCCCTCCTATGAGACACAGACTGAGTAGAAAAAGACTATCATTTTATCATGATTATTAGTGAGGACCTATTATTTGAAGATAGGTTGAAAAGTGGTGAAGTGGTCCTTTAAGTACAATTGAGGTATTTTTAGAGTGATTGATTTCACCTCACTACAGTACATCAGGGACAAATATTGCACTTTTACTTCACTACAATTATTTGACAGCTTTAGTTACTGCATTTGGCTATTTGAAAATAGCCAATCTACAAGCTCACAATGTGCGTTGTGGGCTTGTAGATCTTCTATTTTCAAAAGATGTATACATATTGAACTTGTGAAACTGCATAATGACTACTTTTACTCTTTGGAAACCATTGAAGAACCCAGAGATGCAGGGGGACGCTCTCATGCTAGAGTTTGGGGCTGCGGCTCCGTTTCTGCGAAAGACTGACAGGGAGCGCCTGGAGGCCCAGACTCGCCTGTTCGACATGAAGAAGCAGTGTTTTGTTCCCGACACGGATGTGGAGTATTGCAAGGCTACCATCACCACCAGACTCATAGACAAAGCCATAGTGGAAACAGAGTTTGGAAAAGTAAGTGTGCCATGAATCCATGATACGTGTACGGTATAGAGTTTAATGATGGGCAGCTGCCCATAGTGGGAGGTCATTGCTAAGGTTTCCCATGCAGACAGCTGCCAATAAGCTGCCAATAAGAAGTTACTATAATATCTATACATATTTTAAGCCATTAAGAACCGAGGCCGATTTACAAATTACTTATAAACCAGCAGTTCTCAAACCTTTTCATGCCAAGGAACCCCACAATGATATGATATTGGGGGTCCTTGGTACGTAAAAAAAAAACACTTGCAGTGCGGCATGAAGTAACACGCTGTGAGCTTGTAGATCTGCTCTTTTTGAATAACCAATGCAAAAAACGTGGGGTTAAAACAACTAGGACTAATGGGTGGAGTGAAAGTATGACCATATAAGAAATGTCAATATACCATAATGTATTTTTTCCCCACAGATAGCTACCCATAAGTTGGAGAACGTCCATCCCCAGAACCCGCCAAAGTATGATAAGATTGAAGACATGGCGATGTTCACATTCCTCCATGAGCCTGCTGTGCTGTTTAACCTCAAAGAGCGTTACGCAGCCTGGATGATCTATGTGAGTCTGAGGGATGTATTTTGCATGTCTTAAGTACCAGGTCTTATTCCCTAACTTGAGTAAACTAAAGACCTGGAGGCGTGATCAATGCCATTTGGCTATTCTGAGTGGCCAAAGAGCATTGATCACGCCTCCAGGTCTTTAGTTTACTCAAGTTAGGGAATAAGACCTGGTACTTAAGACACACAAAATACAGCCCTGAATGTTTAACCTCAAAGAGCGTTACGCTGTGATTACAATATTAAGAAAATAGCCATTTACAAGCATCTGAATGTCATTATAATGTGACCCCTCCTTGGTCCACAGACCTACTGAATGTCATTATAATGTGACCCCTCCTTGGTCCACAGACCTACTGAATGTCATTTAATGTGACCCCTCCTTGGTCCACAGACCTACTGAATGTCATTATAATGTGACCCCTCCTTGGTCCACAGACCTACTCGGGGCTGTTCCTGGTGACTGTCAACCCCTACAAGTGGCTGCCGGTGTACGACCAGTCGGTGGTCAACGCCTACAGAGGCAAGAAGAGGAGTGAAGCTCCTCCCCACGTCTTCTCCATCTCAGACAATGCCTACCAGTACATGCTGAAAGGTATGCACTGTATTGTTGTATTGTTTTAGCTCGAGACCCAAAACAGAAAGACCCACTTGAACATCTCGAAAGCGTTCACGGTCGATCCACCCATCTGACCATGTCAACCAAATGCGCTTTCAGTGTTTTGACAATTATTTGGGGGCCCAAATTCCATGTCCTCACACAGGCCACAGGTTGAGAATCACTGGACAACAAAACACTGTCGATGTATTAATGTGACTGCCTGAATATGAGTACCACACACACATCACATGAACCTTCTCTTTAACCTTTGCAGACAGGGAGAATCAATCCGTCTTGATCACGTGAGTAAAGCATTCTTTACTCATATACCATGATCTGCTAGAACACACAAACAAAGTTTCATCTCGTTAACAAAACAAGGTGTTCTTCTATCTCCAGTGGGGAATCAGGAGCAGGGAAGACTGTGAACACCAAGAGAGTCATCCAGTATTTTGCCAGCATCGCAGCCGTTTCTGGAAAGAAGGACGCTGCTCAGGAGAAGAAGGTCTCTTTTGTCAAATCTAGTGCATGGCTCTTCAACAGGGCGGTTGAACAGTTAACCGCTTAAACCCCAAATGGCTGGAGTCCCTCAGGGCTCAATACTAGGGTCCTTTCAATTTTCTGTTCTTGTGGGGAAAGATTTAACTGAAAATAGCCAATCGACAAGCTCACAACACGACGCAATGCCAATGGTGGGGTTTAAGTAGTTAATACAAGATCTAACACAATGGGACTTCAACAGGGGCCCCCATAGGAGGTCCTCAGAGTTAATACTTAACATCTTTGTGTGAGAGGAACGTTTTATTTATTTTATTTTTTACATCCTAGCATGATTCCTATTCTGGGGGAAACATTAAAATAGCAGATCTACAAGCTCACCACACATCACTTTGTGACACGTTGTGAGTTTGTAGATCATCATCATTTTTGGTAAAAGGAATTTGGTGTGGAGGGAAAGAACTGTCAGCTATGTTAATTTTGACGACATCAGGGATCTCCTACGGGCATAACAGGGACAAGGACTGACAGATACAGAGATCTCCATATAGGGGCATATCAGGTTGGATCAGCGATGCAATGTAGCCGTATGAGAGACGTGTAGGAGATACTTATGAAAACAGCTTTTGATAAGAAATGTGCTCTTCTGTATTTCTCTAGGGAACCCTTGAAGATCAAATCATTCAGGCTAACCCTGCTCTGGAGGCTTTTGGAAACGCCAAGACCCTCAGGAATGACAACTCTTCCAGATTTGTACGCGTGCACAAACACACACACACACACACACACACACACACACACACACACACACACACACACACACACACACACACACACACACACACACACACACACACACACACACACACACACACACACACACACACACACACACACACACACACACACACACACACACACACACACACACACACACACACACACAGCTCGTGTCAATAAAAATAAATAGTAACAAATTCACAGTCCAGATTTTCTGTCCTCAAAAAGTCCTAAACAAACAGTCTGTATTTCTTAGGGTAAATTCATCAGAATTCACTTTGGCGTTAGTGGCAAGTTGTCATCTGCCGATATTGAGACTTGTAAGTATGAATGCCATTTATATCATGTTGATGCATTTAGACAGTAAACACAAGAATCATGTTAAAACTTCCATGTCTTTCAGACCTGCTGGAGAAGTCCCGTGTCACTTATCAGCTCAAAGCTGAGAGAGACTACCACATCTTCTACCAGATTCTGTCCCAAAGGAAACCAGAGCTGCTAGGTGAATACTGAAGCATACAACCACATTGTTCTAATACCTACTCAGTACTCACTGTAGGAGAAACATTAACCATGCTCCTGTACAACATTGTTCCAATACCTACTCAGTACTCACTATTGGAGAAACATTAACCATGCTCCTGTACTACTCACTATAGGAGAAACATTAACCATGCTCCTGTACTACTCACTATAGGAGAAACATTAACCATGCTCCTGTACAACATTGTTGCGAACGCAGTGATTGCGAACGCAGTGAGCACTAACTATGAGACCTAGCAGATCATGTCTGTCTGTCTGTCTGTCTGTCTGTCTGTCCCGCTGTTACGTCACCATGACTCAGCCATAACCATATAAGGAGTCCCCAAAGCAGCTATACGTCCAAAACTCAAATATGTACGAGCTGCGTTCGCTTCCCGCGTTTGCGCGTCTTACTTGTTCTAATACCTACTCAGTACTCTCTATCGGAGAAACATTAACCATGCTCCTGTACTACTCACTATAGGAGAAACATTAACCATGCTCCTGTACTACTCACTATAGGAGAAACATTAACCATGCTCCTGTACTACTCACTATAGGAGAAACATTAACCATGCTCCTGTACTACTCACTATAGGAGAAACATTAACCATGCTCCTGTACTACTCACTATAGGAGAAACATTAACCATGCTCCTGTACTACTCACTATAGGAGAAACATTAACCATGCTCCTGTACTACTCACTATAGGAGAAACATTAACCATGCTCCTGTACTATTCTGAATGCTCCACAGAGATGCTCCTCGTCACCTCCAATCCCTATGACTATGGCTACATCTCCCAAGGAGTGCTAACTGTGACTTCAATCAACGATGCTGATGAGCTCATGAGTACTGATGTGCGCGACTTTGTGGATACAAATATTATTAATAACATTTACCACTATCTTTTCACAAGTCCTTGATTTGTATAGCCCTAAATCACAATGACATGAATGATCTCAAAGAGCTTCATAGGCCAATTTAACAAAAAGAGACGAAAGGTCTGTTAGATTTTATAATCTCTCAGAAAATAGGAAAAGTAAAGAGGGGGACCCGCTTCCTGGGAAGACAGGTGTGCGATAGCGGGCAATATCCAAATGCAAAACAACAACTATTGTTCTAAACTACTCTTCATCCTAGTATATAGAAAACGTAAGCAAAGGTAATACAAAATGAATGGATAAATTGACAAGTACTATAATAATATGTAATAAATCAATGAGGGATGTCAATGGGGAAATGAATTCCAATAACCAAGAACAATAATCTCCCGTTTTAGGAAGCTTTCGATGTGCTGGGCTTCACCCAGGAGGAGAAGAATGGCATCTATAAGATGACTGGTGCCATCATGCACTATGGCAACATGAAGTTCAAGACCAGACCCAGAGAGGAACAGGCGGAGCCTGATGGCACTGAGGGTAAGATGTCATACTTAAATATGTATGTAGTCTTAGTTTAACACAGTCAAACCACCGGGAAAGCATCTGTGTCATTTTATCACTTTGGCTATTCAAAAATAGCAGATATACAAGTTCATAGCGTGTCACAATCTTTGAAAAAACAAATGATAGTTAAAAAACAAATATATATATATATATATATGGTGGTCCCTGGAACAAAATACTCTGACAAATACATATCTTGGGATCCTTTTTCCAACATGAAAAAGTTTGAGCACCAGAAAACTGTTTTGTAGAATTGGCCTTAATTAGGTCTTAATGGGTAAAGATATTGTGCATTTGTGATTGAAATGTCTCAACATTTTGCTGCTCCAGATGCTGACAAAGTGGCATATTTGATGGGTTTGAACGCCGCTGACCTCATCAAGGGCCTGTGCCACCCAAGGGTCAAAGTAGGAAATGAATGGGTCACCAAAGGTCAGGCTGTCAATCAAGTGAGTGTCAGTTATTGTATTTACAGTAACACAGCAATATACTGTATGTGTTAATGAAGGTAAATTCACTTTGTGATATGCCTTAATTCAACTTTTGTCAGGTCTACTACTCTATTGGTGCGCTGGCCAAGTCAGTGTATGAGAAGATGTTCCTGTGGATGGTGGTGAGAATCAACCAATCCTTGGACACCAAGAATGCTCGCCAGTTCTACATCGGTGTGCTGGACATCGCTGGCTTTGAGATCTTTGATGTGAGTATTTGTAACAATTAGGTAGGTATGGTTGTACATTTTGAGAATAGAATAATATTGTATTCTATTCTATTCTGGCCAATTATGGGGAATTTATAGGATGTATTTAGGGATGCACATCGTATCACTATGCAAAATGCAAAAAAAAAACAATGTCAAAAGAATATCAATTTTAACCAATATTTGATTTGATCCAATGGACCAATTTGCTGCAATTCAAATGTATACATTGCATACCTCCTACAAACATCTGTTTAGTTAATGTGTCTAATCTGTAATTGTGTTCCCTTTCAGTTCAACACCTTTGAACAGCTGTGCATCAACTTCACTAATGAGAAGCTGCAGCAGTTCTTCAACCACCACATGTTTGTGTTGGAACAAGAAGAGTACAAGAAAGAGGGCATCGTGTGGGTGTTCATTGACTTTGGCATGGACTTGGCCGCCTGCATTGAACTCATTGAGAAGGTAGGTACTGTACATGGACTTGGCAGCCTGCATTGAACTCCATTTTCAGATGGGGGTACCAATTTGGGGGTCCTTGTCCACAGGTCTTTAATAAGCTCAGTTTTCTTATAAATAATATTGGCGTCTCTTTCCCACATTTTCTCCAGCCCATGGGTATCATGTCAATCCTCGAAGAGGAGTGCATGTTCCCCAAGGCTAGTGACGAAACGTTCAAGGCCAAGCTGTACGACAACCACCTGGGCAAGCATCCCAACTTCCAGAAGCCCAAGCCTGTGAAGGGCAGACCGGAGTCCCATTTCTCCCTGGTCCACTACGCCGGCACCGTGGACTACAACATCTCCAACTGGCTGGTGAAGAACAAGGACCCTCTCAACGAGACGGTGGTCGGCCTCTTCCAAAAGTCAAGTCTCAAGCTGCTCGGTGTGCTGTTTGCTGGCTATGCTGGTTCAGATGCTGCAGGTATGGGATATACTAGATGGAGTTCAGTAAGTCATCGCTGTCGGGCAGAATCTCCTTTTCTGACAGTGTATAAAGTCTGACAGTGTATAAAGTCACCATACCAATTAAAGAGGCAGTATTTTGTTGGTTTGTCTATGTATTCATATTATGTTTCATGTTGTCTATATTCAAGATGTTACTGGTAATTATGGTCTTTCCATCATCTATAGAAGACAAGAGCTCTGTTGGAAAAAAGAAGAAGGGCTCCTCGTTCCAGACGGTGTCTGCCTTGCACAGGGTGAACATTTGCAGGACAAACTCTTTGACCTTTGAACCTCTACACTACAGAATAATATCAATAAGATAGTATAACCCGTTGATGCTTTGTTATAACTCACAGGAGAACCTGAATAAACTCATGAACAACTTGAGGTCCACCCATCCCCACTTTGTGCGCTGCCTGATCCCCAACGAGTCCAAGACTCCCGGGATCATGGAGAATCCTCTGGTGATGCACCAGCTACGCTGCAACGGTGTGCTGGAAGGCATCAGGATCTGCAGGAAGGGTTTCCCCAATAGGGTCCAGTATGCAGACTTCAAGCAAAGGTCCAACATGAGCTACAAGCTCACAACGCCTGTAGTTTGGATATTCTGACAATTTCTGCCTGTTTTTTTTTATATAGTATTTGACAATTTGGCCAATGTTTGACCAGTTTTTATAGTTTTTATTTGTTGATTACGTTCTTAAATTGTCACAAACTGTTTGTAAAATGGATTGATTCTAAATCTGTGTTTTACCGTGTGTGATTCAGATACCGTGTTCTCAATCCAAGCGCTGTCCCTGAGGGGCAGTTCATGGACAACAAGAAGGCGTCAGAGAAACTTCTGGCCTCCTTGGATATTGATCATCTGCAGTATAAATTTGGACACACCAAGGTTTGTGTTGTAAATACTGTAGATCAGTCGTTCTCAACCATTTCAGGCTACGACCCCCAAAATAATCATATTTGAAATACTGTACATGTACTGATATTTACACTGGAAATATATTTTTTAGTAGATCTTTTACGTTTACAAATGGTCCTCTGTCCATAATGTGTAAGGTGTTCTTCAAAGCTGGTCTCCTGGGTGTTCTTGAGGAGATGAGAGACGACCGTCTCGCTCTCATCATCACTGGAATTCAGGCCAGAGCCAGAGGAGTACTCGCCAGGTTGGAATACAAGACACTTGTAGAAAGAAGGTACGGTACAAAAAGCAAACAGCTTATACCATTAAAAGTACAAATTTTGCCATTTCCAAATGTATGAAAATAATTTGAAAATAGCCGATCTACAAGCTCACAAAGTGTCGCAAAAGTGACGCACTGTGGTTAATGTAGGTTTTGTAATAATATTCAAAATCTTCAAAGTAGTAACTACAGTATAATTAGCAAATAATAGTGGAGTAAAAAGTACAATATGTGTCTCTAGATGTAGTGGAATAGAAGAGTATTGAAATGTGGAAATACAGTATACAGTACAGTACTTGAGTAAATGTATTTACGTAGTTACTTTACATAACTGGCCATAATAGACAGGGATTAAACCAAAGTTATTTTCAACAGGGATGCCTTAACGGTGATCAAGTGGAATGTGCGTTCCTTCCTGGGTGTGAAGAACTGGCCCTGGATGATGATGTACTTCAAGATCAAGCCTCTGCTGAAAACAGCCGAGACCGAGAAGCAGATGGCCAACATGAAGGAAGACTTCACCAAGCTAAAGGAGAGCTCCGCTAAAACAGACGCCCGAAAGAAGGAACTGGAAGAGAAAATGGTCACTCTTCTCCAGGAGAAGAATGACCTGCTGCTCCACGCCCAGTCTGTGAGTTACAAATAACACACAGATCACATCAATATTAAATAAATTAGTGTTTACAAAAACATTTCCAAAAATAAAATATGTAAATGCACCTTAAAAAAACCAAACAGGAACAAGACAATCTTGCAGATGCTGAAGAGCGCTGTGAGCGTCTGATCAAGACCCAGGTCCAGCTGGAGGCCAAGAGCAAAGAGCTGTCAGAGAGACTGGAGGACGAGGAGGAGGTGAACGCAGAGATCACCACCAAGAAGAGGAAGCTGGAGGACGAATGCTCAGAACTCAAGAAAGACATCGATGATCTGGAGCTCACTCTGGCTAAAGTGGAACGGGAGAAGCAAGTTACTGAGAACAAGGTAGGCAAATGGAAGACAGTTTTCATGTCAAGGACCTCCACCTTGATATGTATTTGGCCGCGGACCCCCCATCTGGAAAGAGTTTGTACCATGAGAGACCTCCCAGAAGAGAAGATTTATGTAAAAACTAAAATAGCAGCTGTATAAGCTTGTAGATCTACTATTTTTGAATAGCCATAGATAAAGTTGTTATTGTAATTTTTGCCAGTGACTCTGGAACCCCTGGGGGTCCCCGGACCCAGAAAAGTACAATACAGCACGCACATCCACTCACTTAAAACCAGGTGCCGGGCCAAGGTAGTATAGAAAGAGAAAAACATCTGCACTCTCAGTAATAGTAGGACGTAGGAGTCTTGTTTAATAATGTTGAAGATCCAGAGCAGCAACACTGCTTTCTACATGTTTTCCATGAATCTGCACACAGCACACGCCTGAACCCTCACAGACTGGCTACTCGAGTTGAGCGTGCCTTTCCCCAGAATTGGGCTGTAGTAACAATAGAACAAAATACCACTCTGAAAAAAAATGTCTTACAGTAACTCATAATAATAAAGAATTTTACTCAAGCAACTGAAATATATACTGAAACTAAATACAACACCAACTACATTCTAGGTTAAATGCATGACTGAAGAGGGGTCGGCGTTGGATGAAACCATCATCAAGCTGACCAAGGAGAAGAAGGCTCTGCAGGAGGCTCACCAGCAGACACTGGACGACCTGCAGAGTGAGGAGGACAAGGTCAACACTCTGACCAAGTTCAAGACCAAGCTGGAGCAGCAGGCTGATGATGTGAGTAGCATTATTGTCCCGCCACGCCGAAGCCCTACAGATTTTATCCATACACCAGTATCAGTACACAGATCTCTATAGTCATGTGATCAATGTGTCCAATTTTCCATATTCCCTCCTGATTGGCTATATTGCCTTCCAAAATTTGCCGGATTGGTCCATTTCTAATAAAGTGCCTCAAATCATGAACTTGCGATTTCACAAGTTCATTATTTGAACGCACATTATTTTGCACCACATTACCACTGTGCAGAAAAACAAAATGCCACTTGAAATCAGCCTCATGGCGGCGCTATTAACAGGCCGTTTCGTGGTTTTACCTATAGCTGCACCTGTGTGAAGGCACAAGGAATAACCTCTGTCCTGTATTTTTCACATCTGCTTTATATAGCGCCACCAAGAGGCCGACTTTTGCAATACTCTTGCATTTCACTCTTGCCTTCATCAACATTCACCTCACATTCATTTATCATACTTTATACACAAGGTCAAACTTCACCTACAGCTGATTTATCATGTACAATTACAACTAAACACATCCACAACACATTACTGTATGTGGCCTATACCAACACAACAGCAGAGATCTGTGCTCAGAGGAGCACTTTTTCTACTTATTGTCAATAATAACACATTGTCAAAGCAATAGACTTACTAGAATGCTGAGCATAGTATAAAGAATCCCTCTGGAATGCACTTCCCAGAGATCCCTCCCTACCCTCAAAAGTTCCCTGAAAACCCACCTGTTGTCACCATTGCCTTTCCGAGATGACTTTGTTTGTATCATCTCGTTTTGCTTTTAGTGCGTTACTGCTTTTATTTCTTATCTTGCGTATTCGTTTTTTCTTTCCTAATAAAGTTGTTGATATTATTTAACCCTCTCTCCCTGGAGCCCTCACACACATGTAAAGTAACTTTGGGTTCTTAGAAAAACACTGACGTTTCATTTATTTATATCTTTTATTAGCTGGAAGGATCACTGGAACAAGAGAAAAAGTCCAGGATAGATCTTGAGAGAGCAAAGCGAAAGCTGGAAGGAGACCTGAAGGTGACCCAGGAGAACCGAATGGACCTGGAGAATGACAAACAGCAACTTGAGGAGAGGCTGAAGAAGTAAATGATTTTATATGACAAATGCGCAAAACATTATAAATCTAATCTACAATCGTTTTTACAAAACGCAATGTACACATTTTCCTATTTTAATAGGAAGGACCTTGAGATTACCCAGTCAAACAGTAAGATTGAGGATGAAAAGACTTTGGGAGCTCAACTTCAGAAGAAACTTAAGGAGTTGCAGGTATGAATGCAATATAAAATGCTATGATTGCACAACTTACAGTACAAGTTACAACTAGGAAATAACAAATGCCCAGTGAAGCACAAATGTGCATCAGGCCCTCCTTGGCCCAGCACCAAGTTTTGTGCAAATCCTTCTGAAACAGCTGTGAAAAACAAAGTTTTGGGATAAATATACATAGGCCTGTCACAATTACATAATAGTCTAATCGATTATATATATTTACTTTACACTAAAGATTACACTAAGCTTATAGTGTACATTTAATTGCTGATCTAAAATAGTCAGTAATGTCTTTGTATATTTACTGTAAGTTATTTGTCATATAGGTTTTGATTACAAAGCCTAAAGGCAAACGGAAATTCTAATTTGATTCATATTATGTTCCAATGTTCAATGTCAAAAACACAATTAAATCGTTAATCACAATATATGACAATTCATCGTCAGCTTAGAATGCATAACGGTGACAGCTCTATGATGTACATTGTATGTTCAGGCCCGTATTGAGGAGTTGGAGGAGGAACTGGAGGCAGAGCGAGCTGCCAGAGCCACGGTGGCCAGGCAGAGGGCAGACCTGTCCAGAGATCTGGAGGAGGTCAGCGACAGGCTGCAGGAGGCTGGAGGAGCCACCTCCGCCCAGATCGAGATGAACAAGAAGAGAGAGGCCGAGTTCCAGAAGGTGCGCAGAGACCTGGAAGAGTCCACTCTGCAGCACGAGGCCACGGCTGCCGCGCTGAGGAAGAAGAACGCAGACAGCGTGGCCGACCTGGGAGAACAGATTGACAGCCTCCAGAGAGTCAAGCAGAAGCTGGAGAAAGACAAGAGCGAGCTACGGCTGGAGCTGGACGACGTGGTCTCCAACATGGAGCAATTCGTGAACGCCAAAGTGAGTCTGAGTTCCTAATCGTGTTGAATCGTTGCACGTTCAATTTCCCGTGAAATTTGTGTAAATGTTGTTTTACAGACAACCTTGGAAAAAATGTGCCGAACACTGGAGGATCAGATGGCTGAATACCGAACAAAAGCAGAGGAAGGTCAACGCTCCATTACTGAAATCACCATGCAGAAAGCAAAGCTTCAAACTGAGAATGGTATGACACTGCTAAATGGGGTCAAAACAAATAATTCTTAGTTTGATTTCAGCCACATTAAAATGTTGCACAGAAAATTGAAAGGCGTTTGGCTACAGGTGAGCTCACCAGGCAGACGGAGGAGAAGGACACTCTCATCTCCCAGCTGAGCAGAGGGAAGCAGTCATACACACAGCAGAATGAAGACCTCAAGAGACTACTGGAGGAGGAAGTCAAGGTACAATAATTATGATTCAATTAAATGGTATTTAGTTAGAAATGTCATGTGGATGTAACTACCACAAACACATTCATAAAAGGATTGTGGGCCAAAAAATTATGCTCTACTTCTCCATATTACACTCTCACACAACATTTGCCGGTCCACAAGCTCACAGCAGAATGCCAAATTGATTTGGCTACGGACCCCCATCTGAAAATGTTTTGAGTCAGGACCCCCAGAGGAGATTTGTGTTAAATAAATTATTCAATTTTACTCTGTTTTCCCTAGAAGAAAGGCTGCTATGTATTTTAGGTGTGTCTGTGGGTTTTATACATATTGACCAATGCAAAGTATTAACAACAGGTTGTTGTAACTAAATAATGACATTGGATCCATAGGAATACAGGTTCCATTTCCTGAAAAGTAATGCTCAGGTTTCCACCTGACAATGGCGATATGGATTTTCCTTATTCTATTTGTGGATTCTACATCTATCCCTTTGGCGGCTACGCGTATTCATAAACCATATTTTTTCCCCAACAGGCCAAGAATGCTCTTTCCCATGCAGTGCAGTCTGCTCGCCATGACTGTGATCTGCTGAGAGAGCAGTATGAGGGGGAACAGGAGGCCAGGGCCGAGCTGCAACGGGGTATGTCTTCTACAATCTAGACTAGGGACATAATCCTTATTATCATTTATCGTGATGAAAAATGCTCAAATGAATTAGCTTTTGTTGAGCTGCAAATTCAGTACCACTTGTATACTCTTATGCGTTGTGAGCTTGTTCCCCCCAGAATAGGGGGAACAAGTTTTAAGTATATTTTTGTTAATAAGCGATTATTTTTGCCACAATAATGTTGACGGTTGTACTCGTATTCATATTGTCCATCCCTAGGTATGTCCAAGGCTAACTCTGAGGTGTCTCAGTGGAGAGCCAAGTACGAGACTGATGCCATCCAGAGGACTGAGGAGCTGGAGGACGCAAAGTAAGTAACGTTTTCTTTGCCGTTTTTTTTAAAAATGGTAGCGTGGCCAAAGTGGGATTCTTTGGCGATTGGTTCAACAGAAAGTATGTTTTGTAGTGAAGTGAAAGTACTGAAAAATTGGAAATGTAATCCTGAGGTTGTACATGAAAAATATGCCATCTGAAATATAGTTTGGGATTCTTTGTTTGCCGTATCTCATCTATTGCTTCTGGTCCATGTAAATGTAGGAAGAAGTTAGCCCAGCGTCTGCAGGATACAGAGGAATCTGTGGAGGGTGTTAATGCTAAATGCTCATCTCTGGGGAAAACCAAACAGAGGCTGGAGAATGAGATTGAAGATCTCATGGCAGATGTGGAGAGATCCAATGCTACTGCTGCAGCTCTGGACAAGAAGCAAAGAAACTTTGACAAGGTAATAATAAAACACAAGAAAAATGTAGTTACTTTTGTTTATCCCACGATTTTTGTAAAGCATTTTTCTCAACCTGTGTCACTTCTAGTGTAATCCTGGGCGCTACACTCCCTCTGCCAACCTGGAGAGAGCAACGGACTGACCTCATGTTTCCTTCAATGCATGAGGAGTCCAAACCGCTTCTCTGACAGGGAGGTGTTTCCCTGGTTGGATGTAGCGCGTGGAAGGAACACGTTCCTTTCCTCTGCATCAGGCGCCCGGCTGACCAGTAGTTACTTCTTAATATGTTGAATTTTCTGATCTAACGCGACACATTAATTAACCAGGTCCTGGCTGAGTACAAGCAGAAGTATGAAGAATCTCAGACGGAGCTGGAGAGCGCCCGGAAAGAGGGCAGGTCTCTCAGCAGCGAGCTCTTCAAACTGAAGAACTCGTATGAAGAGTGTCTGGAACATCTGGACACCATGAAGAGAGAGAACAAGAACCTTCAAGGTACTATGGTTTCATTAACCTTTAATATCTAAAAATGTTTGGAATGAAGTACTGGACTAAAATACAGAGAGTATGTTGCAAGGTGCTCTTTGGAAAGTAACACAAATATACAGAATACACAAAGATTTCAAGGCTCTCTTCTTGTATATCTGACATTTTTCTAAAAATCTAATATGACCGGTTTTAATGGGTTAATCAAATGGATATTAAGGCTAATCTTTGCATGGCCGCGACCAATTTAAAATAATTTCAATGCTATTAAAACAGAGGAAATGTCTGACCTGATTGATCAACTTGGTGAGGGAGGAAAGCACATCCATGAGTTGGAGAAGATACGGAAACAACTGGAGCAGGAGAAGGTGGAGACGAAGGCTGCTCTGGAGGAAGCCGAGGTGAGGCTGGAATAAGCTGTGAACATATCACAGTTTATATGTCACATGATAGTACATTTCTCATGATGTGCAGTGGTACTTAAATTAAGTGCAATTTTGAGGTATTTTTTTACTTTGCTGGAGTATTTCCTATACTTGGTTATAATTGGTTATATAGTTACTTTGTAGATTTTGACTATTATTACAAAACATACATTACCCATTACATGTCAGCATATACATTTCTGTCATTTGAAAATAGCCAAGCTACATTTAGGAACTATTTTATATTTGAAAACTTGTGAAATGGGACATTCTGCACAATGAGTGCTTTCTACGTTTGGTACTGGTATTTCTACATTGCAGAATGTAGTGATGATACTATAATGATGATACTTTTACTCTAGAAAAAGAAGTGTGCGTACCTTTTCCCACCTCTGACGCAACATGTCAAACAGGGCTCCCTTGAGTACGAGGAAAGCAAGATCCTCCGGTCTCAGCTGGAGTTCAACCAGGTGAAGGCCGAGATGGAGCGCAGGCTGGCCGTGAAGGAGGAGGAGATGGAGGCGGCCAAGAGGAACCAGCAGAGGGTGCTAGAGACCCTGCAGGGCTCCCTGGAGGCTGAGGCTCGCAGCAGGAACGAGGCTCTCAGGCTGAAGAAGAAGATGGAGGGAGACCTCAACGAGATGGAGCTCCAGCTCAGCCATGCCAACAGGCAGGCGGCGGAGGCTCAGAAACAGCTCAGAGGACTCCAGTCCCATCTGAAGGTATAGTACCGTAACCGCTGAGAGAAAAGTGGTTTAAACTTTAAAGTAACTAAGTACTACTGTATGTACTCAAGCACTACTGTTGAGTTATTTTTCCATACTTTTACTTCTACTCCACTACATGTTAGAACCAGATTTTGTACTACACCACAATTCAATGAATTTAGTTAGTTACTTTGTAGATTTTGATTATTACAAAAGACATTAACCACTTCAGCCCTATACTGTACACAGGTATATTTCAGCCATTTGAAAATGGAACATTGCAGTATTGATACTAAATACTGTACTTCTTCTATCACTGGAGAAAACAGAAATATCGTTGCATTATAAAACAAGTCAATAGCTTTCATTATTTAACTGACTGACAAGCGAGAAACAAAAAGATGACATTTCGTTAAATGGTTATTCCTATTTTCAACAGGACTCCCAGCTGCAGTTGGACGATGCTCACCGTGACAATGATGACCTGAAGGACAACATGGCCATCGTGGACAGACGCAACAACCTGCTGCAGGCTGAGCTTGATGAGCTGAGGTGTGTGGTGGAGCAGACTGACAGAGGCCGCAAGCTGGCAGAGCAGGAACTGCGCGACGTCTCTGAAAGAGTGCAGCTGCTGCACTCTCAGGTATTAAAGCCAATTAGCCCATTAAGACCTGAGGCCGATTCTACAAAAGAATATCTTCTTTTGTTTTCTGGAAAACGTATGTCGGTGGTTCTCAAACTTTACAGTACAGTATAGTGACACTACAGTACAGTAGAGGGACCCCCTGGGGACCCCCACAGGGTAACGTTTCGGACGTGGGGCGGCTCGCCGAAACCGGGCTGGCACCCTGGCCGCGTTCCTGTGGGTCTGGAACTTCCGGGGACTTCCGGGGACCCCCACACGGATTTTTAACAGCCAAAAATAGCTCAAATCTAAAATGACACATGTTTTCCCGGTTTCAATTGGTTAAAATGGATTAAACATCTTAATGTATATCTAAATTTGTGATATTTTATTTTTGGGTTCTGATTTCAGAACACCAGTCTACTGAACCAGAAGAAGAAGCTGGAGGCAGACACGTCCCAGCTCCAGAACGAGGTGGAAGAGGCCATGCAGGAGTGTAGGAGTGCTGAGGAGAAGGCCAGGAAGGCCATCACGGACGCCGCCATGATGGCGGAGGAGCTGAAGAAGGAGCAGGACACCAGCGCTCACCTGGAGCACATGAAGAGGAACATGGAGCAGACCATTAAGGACCTGCAGCAGCGTCTGGACCAGGCCGAGCAGATTGCCATCAAAGGTGGCAAGAAGCAGGTCCAGAAACTGGAGGCCAGGGTGAGCGACGATAAACTTGATTCCTGAAACTATACGTTAATGTGCTGCGTGAAAATGTTTTGAGTCAGGACGAAGATGTGTTCAAAAAATGCAAAACTATTCAAAATTTTCAATATTTTACTCTGTTTTCCCTAGAAGAAAAGGGTCCTTTTGCACACCTACAGTCAGAGACAGCCATGTTTTTCTCTCTCCGTTTTTCCTATACTCGTACTTACATTATGCCTTCCTTTTAAGGTAAGGGAGCTGGAAGCTGAATTGGACATGGAGCAAAGAAAGGCTTCCGATTTGGTAAAAGGAGTTCACAAATATGAAAGACGCATCAAGGAGCTCACCTATCAGGTACCATCCTCATATCTTCAGCTGACTAAAATACACCTTTGGTCTTACGTATGCGTATCTGCATTAAAATTGGAATTATATTTAATTATTCTTAATTAATGCAGACAGAGGAGGATCGTAAAAATGTGAGCCGCCTCCAGGACCTGGTGGATAAATTGCAGCTTAAAGTCAAATCCTACAAGAGAAGTGCAGAAGAGTCTGTGAGTATTTAAGCTATGAGAATAATAGGAACTATCTACAGACTTAAAGCGGCACTATGTAACTTTTCTTTAAAGAATAACATTTTATTTTGTTCATTCTGTACAATATAACTTGGCGTTGATGTATTTTGTCTCCCTCGTCTTTTATTGAGCCATTTAAATCGTGTCACAGGTCACCTAGACACAAGAATGCCGGCAAATTTGACCTGATCACGATTAAATGCATCCTCTGAGCAAGATGACAGGCTCTATTAGCTCAATGGTAAAACTCATAGGACTTGCGCAGGAAACCAGGTTCAAATCCACGGTAGGAGAGAAAAGTTACAGTGCCTGTGTACACACTATAATTTTGCGCAGGGGTTTCTTTTGATGAAGGTCTAAAACTTCAGATTGACCCTTAAAATAAAGCGCAGTGATTTCTTTGCCGTGCGCTGTGGGAGCCTCAAAAATACATTATTTCCATATAAGCTACTCAAGTCATGACAGGAGTAATGGTTCAGTGGCTTAACAAAAACCTGTGAAGGCAAGGCCAAACTGGATTCTTAGTCCTGACAAGAAATAACTCACCTTGAATAATTCTCCATATAATATTATAGGAGGAACAAGCCAGCTCCAATCTTGGGAGGTTCCGTAAGCAGCAGCATGAACTGGACGAGGCAGAAGAAAGGGCTGACACGGCCGAGTCCCAGGTCAACAAACTCAGAGCCAAGGGTCGTGATACGGGCAAGGTAAGCTCCTACATACCAGTGGTGGAAACATTACTCACATTATTAAGTAAAAGTATTAATACTGCAATGAATGTAGAAATACTCTACTTTCAAACACTTAAAGTGCAAGACCACTTTGGTAGAGGTTTGGGTTGTGTAACTACATGATGTAACTCCAAATGTGGACAAGAAAAAAAATCCATATCTTCAAATAGTAAAGAAAATTTAAAAATCAATGAGGAGCATATTTTAATTGTCATTCACTGGAGATTTATTTTATTGTCCACATCTGGAGTTACATCATGGCAAGGCAACTACACAACCCAAACCTCTACCAAAGTGATCTTGCACTTTAAATACAGTAGGCCTACAGTATACTTGAGTAAATACTAGCATGCATATATGCATATACTGACAGATTTAAAAAATCACTATTTTCATAATATTCTTCTTCTTTCCCCATGCAGAAAGGTAAAGGTGAAGAAGAGTGAAGCTGTCTCTCTGAATGAAACCATTTTTCTCTATGCAACATAGCAGAAATAATTAAGCAATCTAAAAGCTTTTTGTTTTAAGTGTGGAGAGAGTAAACCATTACTTCTACAATTGAGTCTACCTGGCCTTACACTATTGTTCCCAAAAGACACTGTATTTGTCTAGCAATATACATGGATTTTGTGAGCTTTTGAGTAATGCTAAGCAGTATAAGCAAGCAATGTAAGATTACAGAAAGGACAAGCCATTCAAAAGAAAGCCTTTTTTCACCATGTTTACAGCTGAAAAAAGAATAAAGCAATCTTAAAAGCATCGTGTTTGTTTTTAAATGTGTCGTTCATGTATTCAACGTAAATCCTTGTTAAAAGTGAGTTTGTCTTTTTCCTTACATTCCTTACTGTGGCTCAGGAGGTAGAGCAGGTCGTCCAACGATCCCTGGGTCGGCGGTTCGAATCCCGGCTCCTCCTGTCCACATGTCCAAGTGTCCTTGGGCAAGACACTGAACTCATTGCCTCCAATGAGTTGTCAGTGTGAGCTTGCCACCATTGGTGTGTAAATGTGGGAAGTGAGGACACTGGCTTCACCTCCCAATGTATGAATGAATGACCCATTGAAAAGTGCTTTGAGCACTTGGAATAGCGCTATAATTCTGCAATAAATTATTACTATTTCCAACAAGTGGTATAGCAGTGGTATAATAAGCATCAATAAGGAAATATGGCACTTATCATGAGTTGTTACAAATGAAATGCTTTGTCTGACAGAGGTGAGCAGGCAAGGCCACCAGCCAGGCTGACCATAGGGAATGAAAGGAGGCAGAGGATTCTCTTTGGCCATGGTGTGGCAATTTACTTGGCAATTGTGGTTTGTGTGTGTGTGTGTGGGGGGGGGGGGGGGGGGGGGTTTGCTCTTGGACGCACACAGTTCCGAGGGTGGAGAGAGATGGTATTCTGGAGGGTGGTGGACAAGAAGCTGGTGTGGTGATCTAGCATGCATCAGGGAATGAGTGCAGCTAGTTCTACTTACATAGCTAGCATCCCACACCTGTGCATGGCCAATGAACAAGCTGCCACTCACTCAGGCTTGATTGGGTGTCAGTGACTTGACAGGATGTTGTGGATGAAGTTTCAGTTCCAAGTTTATATAATGAAAAAAAGCGTTACAAGAAAAGGCACAATATTGACTGAATCGTAGTATCACTGCATACGTGGTTTCTCTCGGCTAGTCTGTGGTTAGCTCGTATCTGACTCACATGTAACAACAAACCCAAAACTAAAGAATGAGCTGCTCCTGGGCCGGATATCCGGCGCTAACATAAAGCATCATGGGAAATGCAGTTCTAGCAAAACCCCGTTAAATTGTATATAGCAACAGAAACAGTTATTCTTTTTTTTTTTAAACATATGTTTATTCATTTTCTTTATATTACACATAAGTATTTTCAACAATTGACATATATTTCCCCCCCCCACATCCCTCTGGCAGCACAAATACAAACAAAATCTTATCACGAAATGAATTGACAATAATAAATACAAAACAAAAATAAATAAATAATGACAAAACGAAAAATAAAACGAAAAACGAAAATAAAACACATTACATACAGTTAAACAAACAGATTCACAATGTCCATCACAGTAGAAACAGTTATTCTAACTGAATTCAATCTTTTTAACTCCCAACTGGTTCTTTTTAAACTGTAAACAATAATACTATGAAATAAACATCTTTATAAACATTATGAAATGAAATGTGAAATATGAATAACTATATATTCCAAATAGTTATAACACTGAGCCTTTTGACATGCTTAATGTAATGAACTTCCATGCTGCACAGAAATATGGTCATGATTCAACAAAACTACACTATGGATTTAGCATGGACTAAGAGAAATACATGGATTATAGGCTTTTAAACGATTGTAACTCCAGATTTTGCACAATAAGTCACAGAGTGATAAAGAAGCAGCAGCAGGATTTATGAATAAATGAATAGGCCTAAAATAATACTGGATGTAGCAGCAACATCACACCAACAGGATGGGTCATCACACAACACTGGAAACAAACAAAATGTATCAATTTAATGCGTTCTTCACAATTCTAAGATTTGAGACATCAAAACCACAACTCACATTGAACTTCAAGTGGTAGGCCTACTGGAGCAGACGTGGTTGTGTTAATGTCATTGCGAGCCTCACAGCTGTATAGGCTACTGTCCCCTGTGCTCTTTTTGGATGTGAGAGATGGTGTGAGTCTGTGCTGTTGTCACAATCCTCTGTTCTCTGTACATTTTGTATTGTTCTGGTCTTACTTTGGGGTTGGCATCACTGTCGCAGGTGAAAGTGACTGAACCTTCTTCAAGAACATATGATGGACATAAACAAAGCAACATTCTTTGGACCGTCTGCAGGAGCAAAATGGAGTTGTGTCAGAATGTGTGGTTGCATTAATGGAATGAAACAGAGAGATAAGATTCAGACAGAGAGAGAGAAAGACCTCACATAAAATCATGAACTCACACTGCACATCCAGCATCACAGCTTCAGACTTCTCTTTAGCTTGTCCTTCAATAGCAGTGTTGTAAACCAGACAATGTTGGGCCTTGGTTTACAAGATGTTTTACAGGTGAAAATTAGGCTACAGATTGTATCGTTAAATGCGAACGCTAGGGGGCGGCAAATACCACCCCATAGCTGGGACCCCAAACGAAGCACCTGGAGGAGATTATTCACTTATTTATTTCTATAGAACACACACACACACACACACACACACACACACACACAGAGAGAGAGAGAGAGAGAGAGAGAGAGAGAGAGAGAGAGAGAGAGAGAGAGACACACTGATGAAGAAGTCTTTCAGCCGCAAACTGATTGATGACAGACAGAAATAGCAGCACAAAAGAAACCACTACATTATCGCAGTCGATGGACGATATAAAGAACAGCTCCGTCCTCCGTCAATACTTTATGGAGGTCCTCGACGCACGGAAGAGCGCGCAGCTGTTTGTGAACCATGCCTTTCTGCAGGTTAGCACAAACAGTAGGCCTGCCGCGAAACAGCAATTAGATTAGGCTATTGAAAAGTTAAATTTATGTGGTAGCCTGGTAGGCCTAATCTAGTAATCTCGAATGGAAAATGTTTCCAATTGGTGGAAGAGTCTATTTGGCTAATTGGCTATACATAAATACGCATTGTAAATGTACCCATTTGTGTGTCTACATTTTGTAATTGCCACCCTCTGGGTTAAACTAACGTATATGACCAATATTATATTATTAGCCTACAACATTTGTTCTCCCCCTAAATTAATTATGGAATGGAACGGAGCACAATAAAACACAGAACGACCGTGGGGGCGGTGGACTTCCCCCCTCCAGCAGTGTGTGCGTGTGTCACAGCAGCCAGGGAGCCAATCCATGGCACCAGACTGTCTATGGCGAACCACCAAGCATCGCTGCAGCCTCCTCTGCCCTGACCATCAGTCGTGACAGTCGCAGAGACCGTGCGTGCGTCACCAGGGGAACCTCTCCTCTCCTCTCATTTCATGCACGGACACCTCCGGAGAGAGAAGCCGCCCGCGAGGAGACTCTATCCTCCGTTTGCGCCATGGAGAACTCCGGTGCGGACGTTCCGAACGCTGGCTTAATGGCATTTTACATTAACGACACTTTCCATGGACATGTTAATATGGATAATAACTCCGCGGAGGACTTTGTGATCATGGACACACTTCGGGAGTTGGCAACCGGTGGCGAGCCCTCGTTCATGGACGCCGTCGCCAACACTGTCAGGACTGCGCTCATGGCAGCTCCGCCGTCGGCGGCCACGCACCTGCAGATGCCTGCCTTCTGGGACTCCCCGTTGAGTCACGGCATCAACGTGTTCGTGGGCCTGGTGCTGTGCTTCACCATGCTGGGTCTGGGCTGCACGGTGGATCTGAGCCAGCTGGGCGAGCAGATCAGGAGACCCATCGGCGTTCTGCTGGCGCTAGTGTGTCAGTTCGTCATCATGCCCTTAGTGGCCTTTCTGCTGGCCCTGGCCTTCTCTCTGGACGACGTGGCGGCCATGGCCGTGCTGCTGTGTGGATGCTGTCCAGGAGGGAACCTGTCAAACATTATGTCATTGCTGGTGCACGGAGAGATGAATCTGAGGTAACCAACGCACATAACTCAAACTTTGAAAATAATTATATTTTACACAAAGCAAATGTATTCATCTATAGGCCAAAATCACATAATATGTCCTCCTATAGTATATAGTATTTTATTGTAACTATTTATTAGCAATTGCGCACAAGTGTCATATAGCTTTTACGCAAAATTACGCACCGCAACGCACGGCTCCTAAGTTGACCAAAATTGCATTTTCCGAACAACCAACTTTGATTAAACGTGATTAAAGTTAATCACATCAATATAATATCAAACGCTATGTTTTATTGTCGGTGGTGATCATATGATTTGTCCCCTTGTCTCAGCATCATCATGACCATATCGTCCACGCTGCTGGCTCTGGTGCTCATGCCGCTGTGTCTGTGGATCTACAGCCGGGCGTGGATCAACACCCCCGTGGTCAACCTGATGCCCTTCGGGGCCATCATCCTGACCCTGTGCAGCACTCTCATCCCGATAGGCCTGGGGGTCGCGCTGAGGTACCGCTACTCACGGGCAGCCGACATTGTTTTAAAGGTGAGTTTGATTGATTGATTGGTTGGTTGATTAAAGAGACGCGTACTGTATACTGTTGGCCTAATAGTCTATATGCACACCAGTTGCCTCCGTTTTGAGGAAGAAACAAAATTCAGAACTTCTTGGATGCTTTATTATGATCGTCACACTTGTGCGCAACGGGCGGCGCATTGCGTAATTCCCCTCAGACTGACAGCAGGCACGGTGACATCAGAAGCACTTTGTCATGTAACGCTCCTCCCTCTGATCATGATAATAGAAGCTCTTATGAGGGAGAGGGGAGGGGCGCAGTGCAGGGCGCTGATGATGCATTCCAGGCTCTCATTTGCATGCGTGCGTGCGTGTAGGGCTGCTACTATCGATTATTCTTGCATGAGCGGTTATTCGGAATTTCGGACACTTCGGAAATATCGAGAATCACGTTGTTTTTAATAGGCTATACGAATCCATGCAAAAAATCATGTTGTGGCCTTGTGGGGGATAGCTTTTGTTGAAAATTTACAAGCTCACAACACGCGTCACATTGTGAGCTTGTCGATCAGCTATTTTCAACTAAAGCTTTCCCCACAATAACAGAAAAGACAACAGAGCCCTGAGGGACTCCGCTCAACCATGGAGTTTAAGTTTGATGAACAGCTCTCCCCCTCCCCATCTCCATGCAGGTGTCCCTGTGGTCTCTGCTGGTCACCCTGGTGCTGCTGTTCATCCTGACCGGAGCCCTGCTGGGTCCGGACCTGCTGTCCACCATCCCTCCCTCCGTCTACGTGGTGGCCATTTTGATGCCGGCGTGCGGCTACGCCGCCGGCTACGGCCTGGCCACGGCCTTCGACCTGCCCCCCAGCAGCCGCAGGGCCGTCTCCATGGAGACGGGCTGCCAGAACGTGCAGCTGTGCACGGCCATCCTCAAGTTGGCCTTCCCACCGCAGCTGATGGGCGGCATGTACATGTTCCCGCTGCTCTACGCGCTGTTCCAGGCGGCCGAGGCCGGCATCTTCATCCTGGGCTACAGGTTTTACAGGAAGGAGGTCCTGCACAAGGCCGACATAGCGGTGCTGGGCGAGGGCGGAGGGGACATGCCCTATCAGAGGTTTGAGGAGGACGACGGGGACTTTGAGTCGTCTTACGGGGCGGTGACAGTGAGCGACGGAAACACCATCTCGTTGGATCCCTGTCCTCCGGGGTCCACTCCTGTTTAGTGTCCCTCCAGGTCTGGCTGGGCTGGCTGTGACGTCGTTTACGCTCGTTAGGTCGTGTTATCACATCACATGGACCGACATGGTGATGAATCATCCTTCTGTTCATTGTCATAAAAACCAGAGAGAGAGATACCAGGAGAACGACTTCAGTACCTATTACTCTACACAAATTAAAAGCTGTGTTTCATACGTCATAATATGGAAGCCTATAGGGACTATAGGCAACTTAAAATATGTATAATAATGCCACAGTAGCATTATCATTTTACACACATTCAAATGGAAATGCAATAATTCAGATTTCACTTTCACATACCCATATTATAATGGAAATGGAAAAGCTGTTAATTTTCAAATAGCCTTTGATTTAAGGTTACATTGTTAATCTTAATCTTAAATCTTGTTTTAACATTCAAATATACCGTGCTACAGAAAATGAAATGTCATTTTTTCATTTAAAACAAAAAATCACATAATATATGTGGAAAATGATAATGATCTTGTGGAATTACATTCATTTTCATTTGAACTGCCAATTAGTCCCCCATGTTTCCATAGGCTATAAGCTTTCAATGTTTCTAAAGAAACGCTGCCAATGAATTCAACAGGTTCAAATATTATAATGAACTATAAGCACTACATCACTTTCCATCATGACTGCTATGGGAAAGTGGCATTTGTCAACATTTTTTTTTACATTGATTCACGGGGCACTTGTCAACATGCTGTAGGCCTACACATCACAGGACACACGTCACCAAAGTTTACCCCATGTCTTGTGTACACTGGTCTGTTCCTATCATAGACTGTTCCTATACATCACTGCGCTTGTGCGTGCTTGTGTGCACGCGTGCGTGTGTGTGAGAATCACTTCGAATCACGCTGTGCCAATCCATCAACCACTCTCATGATGAATTTATAGGACTCTACTAATAAATGACCATGGGACTAACTTGTCTGAAGACAATGTACAAACGTGTATAATATAATCATGTATATCGAGAAAATATATCGACCAAATAAAAGTTCTAAATATATGTAAAGTTTTCTCGTGGCTCTCTTGCAGCATGCTGGTACTTTGCGCGTTTTACGCACAGAGAGAAGCAGGAAGGAACACAACACTGTAAACACAAATTAATCTGTTAATTTAACTCCGAGGGCGTACATGTGGAACCAAATGAACCCCTACGGGTACATTTGGTTCCATTTTGTACACCCTGTGGGAGTTAAATTAACACGGATGATTTGACTGTGAGGCATTCCCCGCACCTGAGCACAATCAGGTTTGATGGCGACCAGGTGGTGTACTTAACCTGTTCCACCGAAATGGCCGGGTTAGCTGAACTAAACAATGGCTACGTACGAAGACGAGTCGATGGACAGCTACCTTTATTCATCGTACAACCCTTACAGGTCTTACCCCAAACACAAGGCCGCGGCCTGGAAGTACAAGAACTACGTTTCCCACTATGCGGACGCGGAGGCCTTTAACAACCAGCAGCGTGCCCAGCTCAAGTCCATCTTGTCGCAGATCAACCCGAAGCTGACCCCGAGGCTCAGGAAGGCCAACACCAAAGATGTGTCCGTGCAGGTGAACCCCAAGACCGAGGCTTCAGTCCAGTGCTCCATCGGGCCGCGGACCCTCTCGGCCCTGAAGCGCGACACGCTGCGTAAAAAGAAAGGCGAGGGCCCTCAGACGCCCCCCAACAACAACACCGCGGTGTGCGGCGTGCTCTATCCCCGCACCCTGGCGGTTTATTCCCCCATCGCCTACAGGTATGGCGTAGTGACAGGTTGTCACTAAGCGGCTTGGATCAACACTATCATGCATTTTTGTCGAGTCTTGACTTTTATTATTGATAAAATACCTGTTGTTGGTTTGATCAAGTCTAAATTGTTACTTTAATGACATTTTACTTGATTGTCCCTTGAACAATTTAATCGTTTTCGGCATTGGCTATTGCAACAAATCACACCTGTGTGAAGTGAGCGGTGGAACTATACTGTAAATGTTATACTGTACTGATGTACTAGTGGTACTGTAGCCGCAATTTGCAACTCTAGATTTTTTTACAATTGGTTGAATCTAGAGTTGCAATAACCTCCATCGACTTCCTATGCATGGTTTTGGTTTTGCATTGGTTTGTGATCTCCTGGTCTTAAATTACGTTAAACTCACCAACATTGTAGCTGTAGTCCAAGCTTGAATTATCCTCTTTCAATCTGGTGTCGCTTGTTTATCATAAAAGTCCCCCGTAAAGATGTTATGAGCTACTTTCTGTCCAAAATATTCCAAGAGTGACAATATCGAGCCGCCATTTTGATTTTTGCAACGTGCCATAAAACAAGATGTGAGGGGGAGTGCTTGTTTAATAGCGTCCCTCCCTCCCTAGGGCGTCGGCCTCTTCTTTGGGTGTCTTACCTGCGCAGGTAAGATTCTATTAAACAAGCGCTCCCCCTCACATCTTGTTTTATGGCACGTTGCAAAAATCAAAATGGCGGCTCGATATTGTCACTCTTGGAATATTTTGGACAGAAAGTAGCTCATAACATCTTTACGGGGGACTTTTATGATAAACAAGCGACACCAGATTGAAAGAGGATAATTCAAGCTTGGACTACAGCTGCAATGTTGGTGAGTTTAACGTAATTTAAGACCAGGAGATCACAAACCAATGCAAAACCAAAACCATGCATAGGAAGTCGATGGAGGTTATTGCAACTCTAGATTCAACCAATTGTAAAAAAAATCTAGAGTTGCAAATTGCGGCTAGTGGTACTGTAGGTGTGAAGCTCAACAGCAACACTTAGGCGACAGACACTCATGCATGAAAAACTCAGCTTCCCATCATGCAGTGTGAAGCTCAACAGCACCACTTTCTCACCTGTTTGGTACCTAGACAGAGTACAGTGTGAAGCCACTTTCTCACCTGTTGGTACCCTAGACAAACAGACATAGGGACACAAAGCTACATGATGGAGACGGTGTGGCCACCGCTCAAATGCACAGGGAAGATGACTAATTTCTGAATTACTGTCATTGAAAAATGTAAAAAAAAAAAACACTTGGACCACATCCAAGCCATCATGATAAATCCGCCACTCACTTTTAAACTAAACATGTTTCAACATGGGAACTATCATGGAAATTAATTGCACTGAAAAATTGTGACCTACTTAACAGAAGCGTCACCTCCTTCGTGACAGAGGACCACCTGAAGACGGGTGAAGCGGACAGTGAGGTGCAGACTGGAGATCCTCCCGACGACCCACCTCATCCTCCTGAAGCTGTTGTGAAAAGTGAGGACCAAGGAGGGGTCAACAAGGAGGCGAAAACATCCAAACCTGCTGGGCAACGCAAAAAGTCCAATAAGGTTGAAGACATCAAATCTGTTGAGGTGGAGGCAACCGCCAAGGGCCGCGTAAGATTTCAGGTGAATTTCACTCTGTGTCCAAATGGATGTAGTCCGGCAGCCGAGTGGGAAATTTGGTGTATAGGCCTATAGTCTTTTTTCTATTGGCCTAAAATATAAAAAAATACTATATACCAAATTTCCCAGTTTAAACAAACTGCCGGTTGCCGGACTAAATGGGTCCAATGTTCCATTTGTACACTCTTGGAGTTGCAGGCAGATAAATTGGAGGATTTTAATAGTAACCGACTTGAGAGCTAGAGGAGATTGTGACTTGTGTTTTACTTGTTATCCCCTAGTTTCTAGAACAGAAATACGGATATTATCACTGCAAAGACTGCAACCTGCGATGGGAGAGTGCCTATGTGTGGTGCGTCCATGGCACCAATAAGGTAATGGAATGAGTACCATGGTCCAGATTCAATCCGTTTCTGTTGAATGAGTCTAATCGATGTATGTCATTCCAGGTGTATTTCAAGCAGTTCTGTAGAAAATGCCAAAAGGACTTCAATCCTTATCGTGTCGAAGATATCACATGTCATGTAAGTAATGTTTTGTACAATGCAAAATGACAAGTAGCACATTGAAAAGGTCGAGGTTTTTTCTGAACGGGAACCCCTTTTGGTGTTTTAAGCATTGTTATACTTTAGCTATTGAAAAATAGCAGATGTACAAGCTCATAGCACGCCACCGCTACGAGCTTGTAGGTCTGCTATTTTCAAACAATCGTAAAAATGTGGCTCAAAGTGAATGTTTTTAACTCGGGTCTAAATGGGTTATTGTCCCTTCTCTCCAGACCTGCAACAAGGCGCGGTGTTCCTGTGAGGTGACGCCGCGCCACGTGGACCCTAAACGGCCCCACAGACAGGATCTGTGCGGCAGGTGCAAGGGCAAACGGCTCTCCTGTGACAGTACCTTCAGCTTCAAGTACATCATTTGAATCTGATGGATCCACTGGACTTTGCCCGTTCACACCTGCGTTAGTGCCACTGTCCTTCGCTCAGTGAGACCCTCCGATGCACACGAGGGCCCCTGGGGCGAAGGCCATGCAGGGACTTACATTACTTTAATTTTGCGTTTTGAAATTTAAAGTATTCACCACTTGTAAATGTGCAATAAAGGACAACCTAGCACTAGGATTTTGTGTGTGTGCCCATTTTGATCTGAGATTCTAAAAATGCTATGTTTCTATGTCAGTCGTTCGATTTTTCAAAAATCGAAGAGAGCAGATCTACAAGCTCATAGCGCGCCACCGAGTGGCTCGCTACAAGCTTGTAGGTCTGCTATTTTTCAATAGCTAAAGCATAACTATGCTAACACCAAAAGAGGTTCCCGCCCATAATGGGTAACTACACTAGATTTGTAACTGAGGCTGCATTAACTTAATATTTGGCAGATGAGCTTAAAAGTGCGAGACTGGGGTAAATTTATGAACCCATGGTAAAATAAAATCTCATGACTGAACGGTGTGCCTCCACACTAGTGCAGTTTCCTAAACGACACTATGAAATTAATGTTGATGTGATATTGTTCCTGCCGTTACATACTGCCAATCTGGTGAAATCTGAGGCTTTAACACTTGTTATGTGAAAGATGTTCTGCAAATGCTAGTTTGACCTTGGAATACTCTTAAAAGGAGCAAAGTTAGCCTATTCTACAAGATCTTATTGAGAGCTTGTAGAATAGGCTACTTTGGTTTATTCGCCTATGCTGAAACACTGGCACCTCAAGAATCCAAATTACTGAATTCTAATCCATGTGAACCTTGGTCAACTAACAGGATAAAGGGTTTGAGGAATTGAAATGCGATAAGCAAAAATACATCACACCTGTGAGCTATTGCTTCAGAGAGATTCCAATTTCCAAGGTCTATATGAGCTTATGAATCAATTAAAATGTTTGGTAGGGCTATACTGCAGGTGTAGATAACTGCAGTGGTGCACCAGTAGTTTGGAAGGCCTTGCCGAAACATGTTCGTTTCTCTAGGTGGACTGCTGCATGTGATTTCATAAAATAAAGTAACTCAAACTTTAAGAGTTCCCCTTTTTCCATTGATCTTCAAGAATCTGCACCCATCAGCTACAGAGACTCAACTTGACTTGTTGATCCTTATCTAGGCGCTGTAGTGTGCTACACTAGCAACCAGGCTGTGCTGCTCCTCACCCAAACCAAATTAACCTGCCCAAAATTCGAGTCTTACAAGCTACAACTGTAGCGGAAAGGCCATGTGGTCACACCCACCAAGTTTACACTTGCCCTCAGGCCAGCACAAGGGGTCAGGTTCCATCCTCTTGGGTGGTTGTCAAGCTTTTTAATTCAAAGCAATTAAGGTATGCATTAGGCTACAGATTCCCCCCCCCCCCCCCCCCCATAACTGACCCTTACGGAAGCAAATGGACCCATCCATTTGGCTGGGAAACCACTACAACTGCCACAATAAACGATGGAACATGAATGTGCTCAGCAGGTCATAGCAATGCACCCAATAGGGAGTGGACACTAATTGGCCTGCCGTAGCTAATGACCACAGGGTCACCAAAATCATAAGGGTTCATCCCCTGCAGTACTGTACATGAATGTGCATTCCAAGGCAATCCTCCCAGACGTTTGAGAGATGTAAAGTTATAATCACTGGTCCCCAGTACCCCTTTAACATTATGAAGACAGCCTTACTGTAGGATCAGCTCTTTATTTATCCAGAGAGAAGGCTGGTATGTGAGTGAACGAGGAAAAAAAACGAAAAAAACGAAAAAGAAAAATGTATAATGCTCCTCTACATTAAAACAATATGTTCCAGGTAAATAATATATCCATTAAATAATTAAGAACAGCATTCAATTGTACCAGACAAGCAGAAAAAGAAAGCTCTCTGTGAGGAATGACTACAGTGATTAATACAATGTGCCATGACATGATTCCACGACGCATTTCAGGTTATCGGTTTGTATCCTGCTGTTTTTGGCCAGCGAAGAAGCGGTGTTTTTCACCAAGCATGGCGGAAGTCTCAATGGCAGCCATTTCAGACCCCGGTGAGTTGTGTAGGTCAGGCAAAGAGTACAGCTGTATGATGGGAGCAGCCAACATGGACAAACACAAACCTCTGTCCCCAATCGGAAGGCGTCAAGGGCCTTGAGATTGGAGAGCAGGGCCAACAGAAAAATAAAATAAAATCACAGTGAGAGAAGGAATGCATATGACCGGGCTTGGTTAGCCCGATTGAGATACTTTGTCGCAGTGCGGTGTCGCATGCCGGAAATGGCCGATCTATAAGCTCACGTGTCGCACTGCGATGTGTGAGCATGTAGATTGGCTATTTTAGGCACACTGACAACCACCACGCGAACAAGTATAAAATCAAGCCAGGCTGCAGCGAACCAACAGGAGAGAAGAAACCTCTTATTGCAGCCCCCCCCCCCCCCCCCCATCAACATATGTGATTGTTGGTGAAGTGTCCGAACCCGCCAAGACCCCAGACTCCATTGCAAACAGCAGCTGTCCAAAACCAAGCCAGTCTTTGGGAAATGTTGAAGTTTTGTGTGCGATTTGAGGATTACGATGGTGGTTAGTGACTCAAATCTGGTTTTGCGTCGTCTCTTCTCACGTTAGCTTTTAAACCATCCTGTTCGGATTAACAGTGCATTACACAAAAAAGTACAAGGGGAAAAAATACTGGTTTTACACTATACATTGTTTTTCTTTCTAAAATATATACAGAGTAAAATAAGTTATTGATGTATTCCATAATGGGTTTGTAGCCAGTCTGCACTCGTGGGTAACTCTATGCATTGTGTGTGTGAGCGCATACCGGAGTGTCTGGTATATAATTGCCACACGGTCGTAAAGTCTCTAAAGGCAGCTACTTATTTGGTTAACAGAGTGAGTTTCATGAGATCTGTCGAAGGCAACGCTCCTCGCAAAGCAGGTCGATAAACAGATATATATATATTTCTCTTTTTACATTCCCCGGTGGGGGAAAACAGCTCCCCTGGGGTTACAATTCCATGTTAAATACCCCCAACATTTACAACCTAGGATGTTAGCTCTAATAAAAAATACATTTCTCAAAAAAATATTCTTGCAGTGCTTATTCTCTTTCAAGCATGCTTTTGAAAACTCTGTTTTTTTTTTCCTATTAGATTTTTTTGTTTTTTTATACTGTGTACGTGACTTTGCTTATGAATATGTTCACTCTCTTTCTCACACTCTCTCGCTCGCTCTCGCTCTCTCTCTCTCTCTCTCTCTCTCTCTCTCTATCACACACACACACACACACACACACACACACACACACACACACACACACACACGCATCTGGACGTTCCTTTCGGATCGACTCGCATGCTTCAACCCTGTTCTCTCTCTTCTCCAGGGCTAACAAGGCCGCCAGTCAGGAACCGGAGGCCCAGATAGGCCGTTTTTATGCGATCAAAGAAATAAACCAAAAACCAAAAGAAACATTCGTTTTTGCATCATCATCATCATCCCACCATCCTGGGCCAGCCTCATTTACCAATCATACATGACTTATTGCAGCTGAATTCTTACTAGTTGGCTTAGTCTGGGAAAACAAAAAAAAATCAAATATTAGCTTTGAGTATTCATAGATGTAATAATATATATATATATATATATATTAATCACAGTCACAGTTATGCCCACACATCCTTTAGCCCTTATAGGTGGAGTCTCTCTCGTCCTCCTGTGAAGCCCCCCCCCTCCCCTGCTCCCCAGCCTCGGTGGGGTCTGGGTGGGAGAAGGGAGGGGGGTCTGTGATCGTCCCGTCCGGTGCCGTGCGGTCCAGTCCAGGCTTGCCCTTACAGTCCAGTGCTGAACATTGTGGTGGTGGTGTTGGCGTTCTGGGTGGACTGGGCCTGGCTCAGAGCCTGGCGAATCTGCAGGTTGAGCTCCATGAGGCGGGCGCTGGCCTGCGACAGGTCCCTGCTGGGGCCCACCACCGCCAGGCAGCCCGTCTGGCCCAGGGTCTGGTGACGGAAGTAGATGTGCAGCAGCGTCTGGACAGCGTCGTCCGTCTCGTTGCCGAAGATGTCGTTAGGCCACAAAGACCTGGTGGAGGGGAGGGGAGGACGTTTCTTAATGAATGATGATTTGCATTTTTACAGTGCTTTTCCAAGGGCTCAAAGCGCTTCGGCAAATGGTTGGTATTCAACCCTTGCTTCGAGTTGCTTAGTGGATTGGATGATTGCACTCTCACACAGATCTTTTGGCCGAACAAAATATCAAACAATGAACTGTACAAACAAACAGGGAGCCGGAGCATTACCAAGGACATTACACACAGACGCCTGAGATGGCTAGGGCATGTACTGAGAATGGAGCAGGACTGCATCACAAAGGTGGCTTTAAGATGGACACCACCAGGAAAAAGAAAACCTGGGAGGCCCAAGACCACCTGGCGCAGAACTGTGACACAGGAGCTGGAACAGATGAACCTGTCCTAGGGAGAGGTGCAACATGCTGCCAGGGATCGAATTAAATGGAGAGTGCTCATTGAAGCCTTATGTCCCATTGGGGACGAAGAGGAGTAAGTAAGTACTCTCACACAGTAATAAGGAAAAAACAACACATTTTACCAAAATTATAGCGCAAATATTAGCGCAACTTTCGTTCATTTTTTACCCCTCTATCACACGGAACTATGTTTTTTGTGTCTAATTCACTACGTCCAAAAAATTGTTGTGATAGAGGGGTCAAAGTTGAACGAAAGTTGCACTAATATTTTAGAAATAGGTCAACAATACAACGGACGCTAGTTTTGTGGATTCATTTATTTTTAATGCGTGGCCCCAGTGCCCCCCATAAAATGACCGGAACTAGTACATTTTCACCAAAACTAGAGCAGAACTCCCACCACGGGACTCGGGCAATCAATGAATACAGTTGCAACCACTATAAGGGCAAGTATTTCATACAACTTAAAATTCGGAACTATCCCTTTAAAGCACAGCTCAAGACCTACTTATTCACTCACTTCTAGTTGAGCTTTTAAAATCCTTGTTGTTATTCATGTCCTCACTGTATTGCCTTATTCATTGCTTTTATTTTTTGCTATATAAAGTACATGAAAGCCTTGAAAGGTGCTATACAAATAAAGCTTTTCTTTTATTATTAATATTATTATCCATCTACTGTATCCACTTTTCTCTTTCAAACACTGCCTACAGCTACAGTGCATTTCTCAGAATTATGTGTGACTACAACTTGTGGCCACACCAGAAAAATATAAAGTTTACAAAAGCATGCATGTTCAACCGATAAACGTCAGACTCACGCACTGGACTCGTCTGGACCTACCTGAAGATCTTGACCTGTGTGAGAGCTGAACTGAAGTCTCTAGACCTCAAAGCTTCAATCAGTGACTGGATGGCCGTCTCAGTGGTGGTCTGAGCGGCGTCCGATATACACACATCCTCCTGGTCGTCACTGCCCGTCTCTGCTTCCTTCAGGCAGCCCTCCAGGATAGCCAGCTCCTCAGACATGTTGGTCACCTGAGACACACCAATGTTATGCCGTTCACACTTAAATGTCATATTGTTTTTATTCATCCATTCATCCACAAATGAAAAAAAGATAATTATGGGTCGACAGTAGCCTGGCTCCAGCCCCTGAATCGCTAGCCACATTACAAATTTAGGTTCATAATGTAGTGAAACTAAATGAAAATTCAGGCTGAGTGTCGACAGAGCTTTTAAAGGGAATAAAAGTGGGCCTTGTATACGTGGAAATGAAGGTTGTCATGATAAGGAAAGGAACCTTATGATGTGCTGTCATTCAGTCTGTAGGTACTTTAAGCCTGATTTATGATCCGTCGTACGACAGTGTCTCTTGTATATCAGCTATTATAAAATGGGGCTGAAGTGATTAATCTACGGAACCCCTGAGTGGCCATGGTAAGAAAAATAAATGATCCATCTTGTTCGAACGAGATCTTGAGGCTGTGCTTTAAAATAAATTGAACGAGGATGAATATCTCGTGCAAACAAGATCATTTATTTTTCTTACCATGGCCACTCAGGGGCTCCGTATTAATCTATGTTTTGTAATGAATAAAATCTACAAAGTAACTAGTAACTAAAGTTAGGGTGACAATTGTAGTGGAGTAAAAGTACAATATTTGCCTCTGAGATGTGGTGGAGTGGAAGTAAAAGTATAGAAAATTGTCCCCTAAGTACAGTACTTTCCACTACTGCGGTCGACTATAAATTAAGCATTATTGCACAGATAAGCCCACAAGCATGAGTGTTCTAAGTCTGCATATAGGGAGGTCGCTAAAGAAAATGGGTTAGTATCGACCAGTGATTAACTGGAAAAAGTGACCCTATCGCTTCGTGTGAGCAATGATTCAATCTAATGCAGTGCTTTAATCTGATTAAAGATCCCCCAAAGAGCTATAAAGGCTGCAGTGCTACAGCGTGGCAGCATAGAGCAGACAACGGCCAACCCAGTGAGATTAGCCATGGTTAGATAAGAGGTCTGTCTGAGTGCTTTGAGGCCCAAAATAACAAGCGCAAAAGACTATGTATCCATTCCATAGCATCGACTTTATATATTCTATAATGTGTAATGAGTAATTTGTTTTGCATTCTTTTTTGAGTTTTGCATAAAGGCAGCCAGGCTAAGATTGTAAACTTGTCCCAATTCAGTGGTTTTAGTCTCACCTCGGCCTCTCTCTTCATGGTGTCCACTCTGCTAATGAGCTTACAGTAGGCCTGGAACAGCAGCAGCAGCTGGAAGTGCAACTTATAGAGCCTGCGACACAGTTCTAGCTCCTTCACAATGAGAGAGACAGAGAGAGAGAGAGAGACAGAGAGAGAACACAGAGTCACAACCGGCATCAATCACAAGGAGTACAGTCATGAATCCTGGGTTAGAGCGATGACAGTGGAGATGAAAGGGTTAAACACATGAACCCTAGCACCCCTATTCTGGGCAAGGTATAATAGGCGAACATTTCACCCCAAAAAATAACCGATCTACAATCTCAGAACGAAACGCTTGTAGATCGGCTATTCTTTTCCCCGGAGAGGAGATTTGGTGTAGAGGGAGAAAAGGGATGAGAATAAGTATAGAGCCCTGGGAGGACAGCGGTCGATTCATTATACAGGGTTTAACCACTTCAACCCCAGCGTCCGTACTGTGGGGAACGCTTTCACTGAAAGCAGCAGGTCGAAAGGCTGTGAGCTTGTCCATCTGCTGTTTTCAGGGAAAGCTTTCCCCACAATGAAAGCAAACAGAAAATACACTAGTATATAGCCCTGAGGGACTGGTGGGGTTGTTAAGTGGTTAATGTGTACCCAAGCAGCAGCCCAGGATTCAATGGAGTGGGAGGTGATGAGGGTCCGTCTCAGAATCATCACAGACACGTCCTTCAGCACCTCGCTGGGCCCCTGGGGGCCCCAATGATCACATCAAATAGATGCTTGAATGATTGGGTTGAGTTAAAGGGCACCTCTGAATCATAGTGTTGTGAGAGCAGGACATTAACACATATCTGATGATGTAAACACTCTCCAATGCTTTCTGTGCGTCCACATTATCACTCTGCCAAACGTTAAAGGACCACTTCACCACTTTTCAACTTCTCTTCCTATAATTGGTCCTAACTAATGTTCATGATAAAATACCACCATTCTTTCCTACTCAGTCTGTGTCTCATAGGAAGGCTGTGGGCAGTTCAGAAACCCGTCCACCAGTGACATCATCAATGGTGAATCCAAGCTAATAACGTCAGGATTTATTTTCCTGAAAAGTTGCAATGCAAAAGTTGAAGCCATCATTCTCACGATAATAAAAATCTAAATATATTTAAAAAGAAATATGCCAAATGATGATGTCACTGGTGGACGGGTGTCCGAACTGCCCAAAGCCCTCCTATGAGACACAGACTGAGTAGGAAAAAATGGTGGTGTTTTATCATGAACATTAGTGAGGACCAATTATATGAAGAGATGTTGAAAAGTGGTGAAGTGGTCCTTTAAGTGGGAAGTTATTTTTTGTTGGCATCTACAGATGGAGCTCTCTAAAAACGCAGACAGAATTTAGGAAGTGCTGTGAGAAGCTTTCACGGCTTAGAACGCTACAGAATAGGATTCACCTTCAAAATGGTTCATTGTTCGTTAAAGCCATTTATTTATCAAATGGATTAATGTTTCATGTCTGTGTGCAATGTGAAGGTTTGTGGAACAGTGAGTTTAACCTGCAGTAGTTTAGCTCAACTGCCCAATGTCTATGGGATCAAATAACAGCTTCTTTCACAGGTAGAGAAGACCTTCACTAAAGCAAAGGGTTTAAACTTTGTACTCATTAAGTGTGCTGTCAACATTTCTTTAACAAACTCTTTCACACGTGCATCTAATCCTAACAATGACATCTTCAATAGTATACATTTTCTGAATATTTGTATTCCTACCGTTTTTTTACCCTATTTACTTCGTGAATAGGGGACATTATTGTTTATGAATGAATAAATTGTGTTTTGTTAGAGCAGCCATTTATAATAATGTATTTATCATTGAAAGGAGCTGCTAAATGATCCCATAGTGTCCTGAATTGAGCTAGGCAAAGCTAAGATCATCATTCAACAAACCTTAAAGCTGCAAACAGAGACATTAAAAAAACATCCACAAGTTGTTTCCGACTAAGTAGGAAAAAAATGCTTAATTCAACTGATTACAGAAAAAAACCTGATTGAGAAATAAAAAACAAATGCAATATGAATGTGTTGGGGATGGAGCCAGAAAGAGTGGTTTGAACATGGTGACAATATGATCTCTCCATCCATTCTCTCCTATTGATAACCCAGGACAACATCTTGGATGATCTGTCTGTTCTCCTGTGCAGGTTAGCAACTATATGGGTAATGTTGCATTCACATGGAATCAGGCAAGCCGTAGACGGCAAACACGGGCAAAACCTGGATTAAACCAGATTAATTTATAGCTTGGAACGGTAAAAAGATTAAATATTTTTAACATTGATGCTGTCGTTACCGTCGCCGGTTCTGGCTGCCGTGCCGTCCTGTTCCGTTTACCGTCCTGCTCTAGTCCACTAAAATGACTTCCGGTTTGCCATCTACCGCTTGCCTGATTCCATGTGAATGCAGCATAACAGCATGGAAGACTGACATTATATAGTACACAGTGTACCATGATGTATCAATGGGCGTGTTAGATTTATACATGCCAATATGCCAAGCATTGAAATACTGTTGAGTGATTGCTTGCACACAGACACACCTAAATCTAATACACCTATATTATTATTTTGATTAACTGCATTCGAGCTGCTTACTATGGTGTACTCAGAGCCATAGAGTAAGACAGAGTTGCGACATTGAGGGGGCAGAAAACAGCCCGATCATTGTGGTTCATGTACTCGCACCAGGCCATAGACTCCAATGCATTCTGTAAACTTCCGGTTGTCCCCATTCAATATAAGTCTATGTAGAAGAGCCTGCTGGCCCCATGAAGTGAACGGAGTTGTCGGAACTCTGTCTTACTCTGTGGCTCTGGGTGTACTATAAAAGGTCAGCCTGCCATCATTTTGACCCTTTAACCTGTACAAGAAAACAGAAGACAAAATGGGCCTAGGTTTCATACCCTTTAGAATCAGAAGATACCACTGTTGTTAATAGCAGGAGTCAAGAAGTCGGCCTGCACTGCAGTCACAGTAAGTATGGAGTACAATGCTGTTAATAGGTCGACTATCCAACCAACAGTAAAGCAGCTACATGGTAGATATAGGAGTATATGATTCATTACAGGTCGGTTGAGCTGGGTTACTCAAGAGAAGGAGAGAGAAAGAGAGAGTGGGGAGTGGGGGGTCCCAACCCTCAGGTGAAACAGCGGCGTGGGGGTCACGTTACAGAAAAGAAATGAAATGGGTCAGTGAGTTGTTTTTGGAGGTTATGCTTATTATTATTACTATTATTATTATTACGGCTAAGAATACGAGAACCACTTACTGCTAGATTCTCCATTTGCTAAGCAAGAAGGTGAGCAGGTCACAAAATAATAAATAAACAGAACGACAACAACAAACAAACAAGAAGAAATTAAAATAAAAACAAAACAAAAAACAGGAAGAGAGAAAGACCAAGAATTAGTGTGCTTTCGACATGGCAGAAGAGTCACGCACGAGCAATCTGTCCTTCACACAGGCCGAGGGGGATGGGCGCTCCGGACCAATAATAATACTGAATATGTACTCTGTCGTACGTCGGTGTCGCGTACCGGAAATGGCAGATCTACAAGCACACAACATGCGTGTGGCGCTTTGCAAGCTTGTAGATAGTCTATTTTCGGAAAATGCGACACCGTCGTGCGACGAATTTTGAATACGGCTTAACACATGACAAGCTCAGCAATAAGAGACATGCTAGAGAACAGCATGGAGAGACAGAGAGAGAGAGAGAGGAAGAGGTCATGAAAGAAAGAAAGAAAGCCAGAGAGAGAGAGAGAGACTGAGAGAAAAGATGCACAGCAAAATCTGGACTATTAATTTGACTCTCACACTCACTTTCAGAGTTAAATTAACAACCCGGATTTGAGTGTGCAGCCAGCGGCCATGCTTGCAGAGCAGCTGAGCGAATGTGAGACGAGCTCATCTAACAAAAGGCCATTAGTCTCTGGCTTGTGTGGGTCATGTTTCTTCCAGCCATTTGAATTCGATTATGTAGTATCATTCAGTCCAGTGGTTTCCTGGAAACGACCGGATGATCGTGGTGCTTGTTGAAGAGGACTGTGTTAAGGTGACAGACTTTGGTTCCAGTCAAAAAGCATTTTAAGATTCACACACACGGCACAAAAAGGATAACCAACTGGAGTTTAAAAAAATCCTCCTGGATCATTTCAAATCCATTATATGACCAGCATCCAAAACACTTGGTCCTTAATTTAATTAAAATACCCCTCAGTGAAACAATACAAATATGGGCAGCCCCAGGATCAAAACTGTTTGCTGTATTTTGGAGACATAAAATGTTTGTGTGGTGGTATGCCTTTTCCAAATAGCTTTTCCATCAACTATCGTTTAGAACAGTGGTTCTCAAACCTTTTAATTTCAAGGACCCCCAGTATGGTATACCTTAGATCACAGACCCCCATAAACCTGAGAGTGTACAATTGGAACCAAATGGACACGTACAGTAAGTGCCCAATTGCTGCCATTTGCACACACAGCCTGCAAGGGTCCAATTGGTTCCCAACTATCAATCATTTAGATGGGGACCCCTAGAACCCTCTGAAGGAGCCTTACGGGTCCCCGGACCACACAGATTTATAATTAAGCATGAATATATGATTAATTTATAGGTTCAAAAAAATCCCGGTTTGTCCGGTTCAGATCCAAGATGAGGATATTTCTTTCGTTCCAAAAGGACCTTTTGACTGGCGTGCACACTGAAGCCACATGCTGGGGGGGGGGGGGGGTGGCGTGTGGGGGCAGCCAGCCCCAGCGCTGAGGGTCCTACCTGGGCTTGAGTGTTGTTGGGCCTTTGGTTGTCGTCTTTGTCACCAAACGTCTTCCTGCAGTTCTCCAGCCACTGCAGAGAGCCAGAGGAGAGAGTATGGGTGGAACAGTTCATCAAACTAATCCATTTAATCAATTATTAAAACTATTGTGGGCATGTCATTTTCTAGAGAAGATACAAAAAAAAGTCTATTATCAGTATTATTGCACAACACTTCTCGATTAAACGAAGTAGAAAAATCACAAATCACTAATAATTGATAGCTGCATCCTCAAGGAGGAGAGACGACAACCAAACAAAACGAAAGAGAAGACCAGTCACAGTGAACCACTTTCTCCCTGGCATCATTGGGCACCTCATTATAGGTTGCGAAAATGTTCAAAACTCAATCAAACATTTTTCCAAAAGAGCAGAACGACAAGCTCACAGGATTTATTCAACGCGGGTGTGGGTGTTGCGGGCTGGAGACAGAGGGAGGGAGGCGCATGGAGATAATGATGCTATGTGTGTTTTGTGTACATATAATGAGGGTCCGGTTTGGTGGTGGTGGGGGTAGATTTAATAACTGTGTTGTACTTTGCGAATTAAAGTAGGCCTGTTTTCAAATCGGGGGTGGGGTGGAGGGGAGGGGAGGCGGTTGGCATCCAGCTCTCTCTCCGGGGAGCGCTGGTGGAGCTGTCTCATTGGTGGAGCTGTCTCATTCAATTAGCGCCCCTGCATGCCAGAACCCTCCTCCCCCTCTTTACACAATCTCATCTGTTCTCCTGCTGCTGCCTGGGCGTCTGTAACTGATTTAAGGACCGCCACTGGGAGCTATTTTTAGCTGTGTGTGTGTGTGTGTGTGTGTGTGTGTGTGTTTGGGTCTTCTTTTCCTTTCGGCTTTTCCCTTCAAGGGTCGCCACAGCGGATCATCTTACCCTGTCCTCCTTACTGCCTCCTCTTCTCTCACACCAACTAACTTCACTAACATCCATAGATCTTCTCTTTTGTCTCTTCCTCTAGACCTCCAAGCCTGGCAGTTCCAACCTCAACATCCTTCTACTGATATACTCACTCCCCAAAACGCTCACAGTCTATACTTCAAAATGTTCTGTTTTCGTTTAACTGTGAGTGCACAAATGGAACAATATAATTAATGTAGGAGGAAAAAATGTACTCAAAAAAAATTGGTCCGAGACCCAAACATGGTTCCCGACCCACTGTTTGTGAACCCTTTGTGAAGAAGGCAGGGAGACGAGGGGTTAAGAAAGAAAAGCAGGTGCACTTCCTCTGGAAACTGCCCTTGGTTGAGGCAGTGGGTGCTCAGCTTTAAATATAACTTAACTCAGAAACCAACAAAGTGGAAAAAGCGGCACTCCAAAATAAAAGGGGTCAGATGCAATTTCTCATATTTTATTGAGAAAGCTGATGCGTTTCGGTAGAAGCCTTCTTCAGAGCGATTAAAAAGACCTTTTAATCTCCCTCTAACAGAACTGGGGTCAGTTTGGAGGAGGCTCACCTGCTCGGCTGCCTCCCTCTTGCCGTTGTATGTGTCCAGGTGTTCCTGTAACTCCAACACGCTGAACTTCAGCGTCTCCAGCAGTCCACACGACACCAACTAGGACAGACACACACATTAGACCCACACGCTGTAGCAGACTAGCAGTGATGGAAAGAGTACCGGTACTCACATTTGTTTTACTTAAGTAAAACTATCAACACTGCAATATAGAAATGCGCTGCCTGTTACAAGTAAAAGGCCTGAATTCAATTTACTTGAGTAAAAGTACAAACGTTATTAGTATCAAAATGTACTTTTGTACTCATTATGCAGAATGAATGTCCCATTGTCATGTTTTCAAATGTATAAAACTACAATATTTGCCTTTGAGATGTAGATGTAGTGGTCCAGTAAAGTAAATGTACCTCAAAATCACAAGTACTGTTCCTTTTTACACCACTGTGCTGTACCCACGCACACACCAACACGAGTCAAAGGTATACTATAACTCACAACGGTATGCAACACATATTGTACCTTCCTGGTGCCTCATTTCTATCAAGTCAAGCAACAAAAATAGCTGGTCTACAAACTCACTGCTCATAGATGTGTTTGTCAAAGCAGGCTTAAATGTTAATGTGATGCAGAGAATTCCTGTTTAAAAACAAAACGGTTGTCATGAGGGAGCGGTCACGGTGCCGTGTCATTAGTCAGAAGGTTCATTGTTCCGAAATTACTATCCCTATCTCTAACCCTAACCTAAACATAACCGCAAGCACGGGAGCAGTGCATGTTCGCCAACCTTAATGCATGTTCGGACTAACGGGACTACGGATCTATGGGCCGCCCCCGTGGTCACAGGCGCTCTTACCGTCTCTGCGTCCAGCAGCACTGTAGGACACTGGGAGTGTGAGGTCATGACCTCTAGGGAGCTGAGGAACTGGTTGCCCATCCGCTGTAGCCGTTCGCCCAGGAAGCGCACAGAGGAATGAGTGATGGAACCAAACTTCCTCTGCATGCTCTGTGGTAAACACAAAATAAATAAGAGAACGTTGTAGTAAACAAGGTTGTAAATAAAAGGAACAGGAGACAGAAGCTGGAGTTATAGTTAGTTGCGCGTGGGTGTTGTGCACCGAAAATAGGCAATGTACAATCTCACGTCGCATTGCACCTGCGTTTGTAGCTATTTTAGGTGTGCGACACTGACCTGGAATAGTCTGGAGAACACATGGAAACACTGACCTGGAATAGTCTGGAGAACACATGGAAACACTGACCTGGAATAGTCTGGAGAACACATGGAAACACTGACCTGGAATAGTCTGGAGAACACATGGAAAGTGTAAACAGCAGAGGAGCCGTCTGTGTCCGACAGCATCTGGTTGACATGGCAACGCCAGGCGTCCTCCTCGTTGTCGTAGGCGACGGGCTGGAACGCTGCCAGGATGGCAGAGAGGAAGGGCGAAGGGGGCGGAGAAGCCTGGATCTCCGGGAAACAGTCTGCGTCGCCTTCATCATTACTGGAACACACACACGCGCGCACACACACAAACAGTCACACACACACACACACACACGCAGCCGGTTAGCTAATACACACTGCAGTCTCCTCGTTCTGTCAGCGAGTGGTGGGATGTAAACACAGGCACATGCTCTCAAGCGCTCTCTTCCCTCTGACTGCGAGGAAACAGGCAGACCTGTTCTGAACCGTCGTTCCTGCTCTCTCTCTCTCTCACTCTCTTTCACTGCGGAGCTTTCTTTCTGTTTTTTTCTTTTGCTGCAGTCTATTTTCAGCTCTAACCTACTGCAGTGCACTAGCACCAAAACAACAAAGGGGAAACTGTTAGCGTGTTAGCCTCCTGCAAAACACCTTCTCTCCCTCTCTCTCGTGCACACAGACATACACAGACACACACACAAATATACTTACAGGCCCGTGGGACGAAAGAGCCTGAAGAAGCAGACAGAATAGAAGTATTTGAAGCTTGCGCTGCCGAGCGCTGGGGCGGACACAGCCTCTGTCCTCATCCTCACCTTAATTTGCACGCCTCTCTCTCTCTCTGACTTTATTTGTCTCCTCGCCTCCCCTCTTCCCCTAACCGTCTGCAGCACACAGCAGTGTTGCATACGACTGCTAACTCTGCTAGCGCACTACTCAGCTGTCCCACACAGGACTGCGGGAAGCTCTATCTGAGACCAGCATCGACACACTCGCACATTCACACACACACACACACACACACACACACACACATATACATAAAAAACTGAGCAAGGCCCATCCTCGAGGCAGCGCACGGCTGCTGAGTTGCTCTTTTCAGGTTCTCGCTGGCATCGCTCCTCGCACGCATGCACATGCACGCAGGCAGAACATATAGTAGAGCCCCACTGTTTAGAGTCAATCTCTTAGGAGGGTTTCATACACTCCATACTTCATCAATCATTCTATGCAACATGTTAAAGAGCTCCGGTGCATGGTATGGCTGTTTGCCAGCGAGAGGGTTGCTTGATTGCTTCTTTATGCAAGAATATCTTAAATCCTGGCTGGTGTTGCGACTAGTGTCCTCTAGCCAGGCTTGGACCACCTTGAGGAGGGTATGTCTAACAGCTGGTCCACCTTCAACAGAGGAGTGTTCGGTCTTGCTGTGTGGGACCTGTGCAAGGCGTGGTCTGGACACACCCATCAAATCTACTTAATCTCACCGAGGCCACACAATGCCTAATATAACACCGGAACAACCCTGCCAACTGTACACTAAAGATATCACCACTGGCTTTGTAACGCAGGACAACAAATATAAGGGAACTGATGGATGTTTGAAGTGAAACTAGCAAATCAAAGGCAGATTTACAAAAGTGTCATTTGCTGAAAATAGCCGTTCTGCAAGTTCACAAGGCGCTGAATCTGTGACCCGTGGTGAGCTTGCAGATCAGCACATTTTGCCATGCAACACTGTCCACTGTCACTGGTATAAGGAGGAGCACTGCAGTGATACCATACACAATGGACAGGGACCTCGAATGGTTTCTGGTTTCTCCACATACACTACACAAAACCATAGGCCAGTAGAAAAAGTCTGTTCTCCTCTTGCCACGGCCCTTTCATCCAGCAAGTTAACTAGACAAAACTAGTTAAGTTTAAATGAAACTTTCTGGTCATTGCTACCGAAAAAGACAATATATCTTGGCCAGGACCACTGCTGACCATTTGGTTGCCCAATGCATGATAGTTTTTGAGCTGCCAAGAACCCCCAGAGAAGTGATAGTGTGTGTGTGAGGCTGAAGCCTCCTACCTGGACATGCCAGAGAAGTGATAGTGTGTGTGTGTGTGTGTGTGTGTGTGTGTGTGTGTGTGAGAGGCTGAACTCCTACCTGGACATACCAGAGAAGTGATAGTGTGTGTGTGTGTGTGTGTGTGTGTGTGTGTGTGTGAGAGGCTGAACTCCTACCTGGACATGCCAGAGAAGTGATAGTGTGTGTGTGTGTGTGTGTGTGTGTGTGTGTGTGTGTGTGTGTGAGAGGCTGAACTCCTACCTGGACATGCCAGAGAAGTCAGCCTCCTCCTCCTCACAGCGCTCGTCCAGCTCCTTCAGGGCCAGCGTCACGTCCTCCTCGCACACCGAGCCACAGGGGCTGTCGGGCGGCTCCTGCGGCGGGGGAAGCGCCGCCAGGACGTCCTCCTCCTCCTCACAGAGGGACCCCGGCGGGGTGTCTATGGCCGGCGGGGGAGGGTGGGCCGGGTCCAGCTCGTCCTGAGGCTCCTGGGAGTCCTGGGAGGAGTCACACAGCATGTCCTGCGGGTCGGAGGGCAGCGGCGTGGCGCTGCAGAAGCCTGTGTCTTCGCTCACGCTGCTGCTCAGCTCGTCGCCCGCCGTCGTGCATGCCCCGTCCTGTTGACACACACAGAGCCAGCAGGGGGGGCTGTTTAGCAGGAGCCACCGTGCAGATCGGGAAGTGATACATACCGTTGTTAGTGTGGCTGAAGGTCAATTCTTGTGAAACATTGTTCAACTTTATGCCTGTATGTTAATCTATTGGCCAACCATAGCTACAGTAATGTTAGCCACTTAAGCCCTATTAAAAAATGGCCATTAACTGACACAGCATGACTGAGCATGTGGATCGGCTACTTGTCTAGAATGATATACACTAGAGCAGCGAAGTCTGACTTCAACATCGGTAGAGGGCGCTAAGTCCACGGGTTCATGTACGCCTCATATAAGAACTGTGATTGAAAAATAAGCAAATCATCCCGGCAAACTCATGGATATGAAGAATCAACTGACTGAGAGAAAACGCTAATGTTACTGCTGCTGAATTAGTTCCATTTTAGCTAGAAACTGTTTAAAATATGAGGAACTGATTAGCCGTTCCCAAAGTCCCACCCAAGCCCGTTCTTGGCCAATACCACGTTAGTGACGGTTACTAAGTAAGGATCCTGGTCAAGCTTTCAATGCTGGTCAAAATAGTTAAGCAGTGTCAATAAATATATTTCCTGTAGCATGTGTGGACCTCATAAAGAGGGTTTGTTTTCTTACCTTGTTATGAGCAAACTAGTCCATTCCAAAAATAGCATATCTGCATATCTGCTATTTTTGGGTGCACAACACTGGCAAGTATAAATCACCCTTTACGAAAATCACCACTTCCATTTGGACACGCCCCCTTCCTATACGAACCCACACTAACACATGAACACAACCATGAAGGCTGCACATTGTGGCTGAACACTGAGATCCAACTGCACACATACTAGTAACTATTGATTGCTAAAGGTCGGACAGGGAGGCCACCTCGCTATTAGACCATATTTCTCTATATTTAGAAGGGTGGGACGGCTTGGTTACCATGACAACGGTTACTCTTTCCAACACAGGCTATGGGGAATATCGCCACTTACCCTTTCCAAAAAGGCTTTATCTGTGTCAAATAGAACAGCTAGTAGCCTCCGCTTATTACACTACAGGGAATTCCACTCAGCATTATTCCACACATTGGCTTCATTTTAAGATCGGCCATTGGTCGGTTCACATCACTTCACATATTGGCGTCTCAGATAAGTCAATAAATTAAAGAGGCTAATATCCATCCGTCACTGAGGTGGCGTTATGGGCGTGACCCTCAGGGCTGATAAAGCATGAGCGTCACAGTGAGACGACGGCACGTGATTGATATGCGTGCGCTGTTGTGATGTCATCCCATCTGTTTGGACCATAACCTGAACATTTATGGCTTAGACTTAGAGCCTCATACTGTAATTGTGAATCACTAAGTGAAAGCGATATACCGGTAGTAGCTAGCTAGTATATATTGTTGCTGTCGGGCAGAAACCTCTTCTCTCCAACTTATTGTCCAGTACATTCATTTCATACTTCATCATACTACAGCGTCACACAAAAGTAGCAGATCTACAAGCTACTTGGTACCATTAAAAAAGAATCTGAATCCTGAAATGTAGCAGTTTGTCGATTTCATTATTTAGCCTCAATTTAGTCTCTCTCTCTCTCTGCCAAATGATGTTTCAACTGCATGTGAGACGCATAAAGGACCATGTTGCTACACTATATCTACTGCCATTGTTTTCTTTTAACAATGTACTCGTTTTCTAAACTTTTCCCCTTTCTTGAAAACTGCAAATGCACAACACAGTCGTTACAGATGGAGGTAAGAGGATCACTCCGTTTTAGTGACAAAGAAGTTACAGGGATGAGTCAGTCACCGGAAACATTTTCCTCATGCAAAGCACGCCCATCCATGGCAGCAGGGCGGCCGGGAGTGACCGAGTCACAGCTTAACGATGCATCATGTAAAGCAGTTGTGAAAATAGCACATCTACAAGCTCACAATGCATCAACACATTCTTGCCCTGATGAAGACTGGTTAGGTCTAATCATGTTGGCAGTTGACCTTTTTAATTTAATGAAAGGCTATCCTCCTCATTTTAACCTTGAGTGCTGGATCGTTTCTTTTTTCTTCATACGTTGTGAACTAGTTTGGGTCTTCCCTTTTGGGTCTAAAAAAAGTTGGGAGCCGCTTGGTGTAAAGTGACATGCTGAGCACATCCATCTGTGGCAGCAGGGCAGGATGGTACATGCCCGGTGATGACACAGTGAAAGGTTCTAATTGAATGCACTTGTTTTGTCCCGTCCCCCCCACCCCAGGTCCATGGCGTTCTCTTATTTTAAGAGAAATGCATTAGGAGATGGCAGCGTGTGGCAAGGGGCCAAGCGCGTCACTGGCGCAGCCTTGGCGATATTGCAGAAAGCTTTTAGGAGGTTAGGACGGCGGCCCGTACCGGTAGCAGATGACTAACAGTATTGATGGTTTTATCTGGGGGCTCATTACGCTAAGAGCCCGATGGGGGAGGGGAGGTGAGGTGGGGCTGAGAGGGAAGAGATGTCCTTGGGCTGATCTTGAGAGTGAGTGAGCTGGCGGGGAAGCTTCCGTTCACCTCCCGGTGTAGTTAACGCCACACGGGCCGTGAGGGTCACGACCACCCACTGAATGGGGTCCCCGTTGGAAGAGGAGGGGGATGCCCTGCCTAAATATGGTTCCCACGGGCCACCCCCCCTCTGCGCACATTTGTATGCATGTATGAGGCATGGAGTCAAAGCCTCGTGAACACTTTGCTTCCTGTGTTTACCGCACACTTTACAGGGTAATAAAACATGAAATACTCTGCGTGTGTGTGTATAATACAATATACCTGTATACTGTAACAGTATATTTATGGGCAGGCGACCTCTTATCTCCATATGTTCATGGTTTTTTACTTACTTAGTTCAGTTTGTTGTATGACAGTCACACAAAAGTAGCAATAACAGCCAATCTACAACATTATGCTAATTTTTAAAAACCTTTTATGAAGAACAATTCCACCTATAATGACATGCCCAAAAATAGGGAGTAGTAATAGTAGTAAAATAATTTGGGTCATTGTATCGTCTACTCAGGCCTTTGTGAGCACCCCAGACAGTTTCCGATTCAGGATTTAGATAAGTAATTGAAAAAATACCGCCGCTTCACGTATTACAGGATATTTTTCCCATTTCCTGAAAAGTAAAGGTGATAATAGTGCAAGTGATAAATGTTAGTAAGAATCAATGGCAAAGCTGTTAGTTAATGAAAAAATAAAAATCGTTAATACAAGAATAAACCAGATTTTTTTTTCCTTTTCAATCATCCAGTGTTTTCTCAGAGTATTCCAACTTGACCGTAACTGTATTTTCAAATTAAAAGAAAGCACCACTTTTAACCAACATATACTCACACATAAAAGGAGCTTCTGTCCATTTGCTCAGGTGTTTTAGTGGCAAGGTTAGTTTGGAGCAGTGAGCAGTAACAGCTGACCTGAGGTGAGCCTGTTTGTTTTTCCAACACCACGATCTCTTCCCCAAATCAAATGAGCAAGCACCCGTCAAAACAACAAGCGAGACAACTGAGAGCTAGCACCCAGCACCCAGAGTTAAACGAAGCAGAGCCAGATAGAGACAGAGAGGGGTGGAATTAAAGACAGAAGACTGCAGAAAAGTAGCACAACATGCTCTCTGAGCGGACAGGGGGGTTAGGAGGCAACCGGGATGGTGCCTGAAAAACACTGTCCCCCGTCAGGGAGACGGGGGCCGGGAGACCACACGGCCGAAACCCTCCGTCTAAAACGACAGCGGAGTGAGAGAAGCACAGTGAAGAATACGAACTATGATGGAGAGAAATGGGTGGGGGGAAGGGAGGCGGTCAGAAAGCACCCGAGCACCACAGTTTATTGCATTTCCCGATTGATCGCACCTCAGGCAGCTGACTGCTGGCACTGTCCGAGTGGGCCAGCTCCAGACCAGGGCTGTCCAGGCGAGGGAGCGAGGGCAGAGAGGGCAGGACGGTGATCTCCTCCGTCAGAGCACTGCTGGATGAGTCCTGGGACTGCTGCAACGAGTCTACGTGGTTGTCGTCCGTGGCACAGTCACTGTTCACCTGGGAGAGAGAGCATTGGAGTGGTTAGATAATAGACACTGCATCATCACACGGGACAGATGGTGGTTGGTGAAGCAGTGGTTCTGAAACGTTTTCATGGCAAGGACCCCCAAATGTATAGACTCCCCCATCTGAAAATGTCATTTTTTTATACTTTCAAGATTCATAAAAAGAAATCTAAAATAACAGACTGGCTCTGGCAAGCTGGCTCTGGCAAGCTGGGACATTGAACATGTTGCAATTTATTATGGACAGTCGTTTCTAAAAGTCTAATGACTCATCACAGTGGTGGAGGATATAGGCTGAGAGACACATCTGATCACCTTATTTGTGATCATGTGAAAATCCATGCAGGAACATTCATGTGATAATGGGTTGACGTCTGTTTTTGAGGGGAATAGCTATTAAAATGTGACTTCTTTTTCATTTTAAAATCGGAACACCATTTTTGAGAGAACTTTCAGTCTAGTAGCTGGTTAACTGAGATGCTGAAACAATATTCGCCTTTCCAATGTGTCTATAGATATTTACTGTATATTAATAAAAACAATTAGAGAAATACTAAAAAGAAGTACAACATAATGTTTAGTGGTTTTAGTCCACTATAGCAGGCAAAACGTATAATCAAGGATACATGCCATTTTAAAGTCACAGTATTATACATTCCAAACATCACTGTGTGAATCAGGTGTAAAAAGTGCTGCATCATGCTCATTGTCAAATGGTTGTAATACTAAATGACAGGAAGGAACAGATTTGGGGTCAAAAGGCCATCAGTAGGAGAAGCTCATTCGCACATCGCACTACAGCAAAAGTAAGAGAAAGGGTGGCAAAAGCATCCATTAAGCCAGTATTTATACTCTGTAGTACCATGGGGTCACAGTTGTCACTTGCCAAAAATAACCAAAATTACTTTTTTTTAGCAAGTGACACTTGTGAAGTGAAGAGAGAGAAAAAAAAACAACAGAAAATCAGGAATTCAGGAAAGAAAGGTTAAGTAGTTTGTGTTCACACAGGAACATGCTGTTATTCTGAGACTTGTCCTCAAATATATATATAGAACGTCAATTAAGATCTACGGTAGTTTCTATCCAACTGCGAGAAAAGCACTCTCGTTTATCGTCTGTAAATAGACATGAGTGGGTCTTAAACGTGTCTCATTTGAAATTTAATTGCTGGACTGTGTGGCTGTAGCTGGGGTGAAAGCCCAAGACAAATTTCCCTTGTGGACAATAAAGTTTACCTTGACCTTGACTTACCTACAGGAAGGAAACAGGACAACAGCACTAATTTTGCAGTGAGGCCGCAGGTGTTTTAAGATTCAAGGGTGAGAGGAGAGAGGGGGGGGGTCTATCACCAGCGAAGAAGCAAGCGTCTATAGCCTTCCCTCGCCCATTTACTGGCAGCAGGTTCAGCGCAGCGCAGCGCACGCACACACACACACCATGCCAGCGGGCTGTGTGGGGAGCGTGGTGTGGTGGGATAACAGGGTGGGGTTCGTGGGGGGCTACCCTGACTGGTGGGGTGAGACTTACGAGGCCGGAGCGGGTGAGAATCTGGCTAGCGCTCAGTACCTCCTCCTCAGACGACTCGTCCGTGTCCTCGTGGTTGGTGAGGTTGAGGCTGGGCGTGCTGCCCGTGTACTGGCACTCCAGCAGGGTTGGCGTGTCCCCCTTGTCCATGCTGTCCAGCGAGCGCCGCCGCACACCCCAGTTGAAGTTGTCCATGCTCTCACCCTGCGGACAGCGGGTTCAGATTTACACATATACACGGATGGATATACACAGTGGACAGTATGGTTCTGGAGAAGTCCTGCATAGAGCTCGGGGCATGACTCATGAAGTGAACGAAACAATAAAATAAAATAAATCGATGGGCCGTGTGTCCTATGACGGAGCATAATAAATTGGGCATTAGAGGCAACCACTGGGCCTGTAGCATCAATTAAAGCTTTATAGTCAGAATTCTATATGCTCACTTCAGATAAGCTGTCAATTATTATGTGTCCTGCATTCAACGAGATAACACAGAAGACACTGACCTGACATAACACACTGAATTAGGCTGCTGCACTGTGTGAATTGAATATCACTCAAGTTGGCAGCATCTACAGAACATTTGATTTAAAGCATATCGGCTCAGTTGTCGGAACAATCTATTCAGGAACAGCTTGCAGGGCAGAATCTGTCCAGATGATGAGCACTGATTTGCTTTCAGAATAAATGTGACCGTTGTGGAAAAAGTAACCGTGCAGGACTCTCAACAGGACATGATCAAGGTTCAAGGCAGCACACCACATACATGTACACATGACCACTTACTTAAAAAAATAATAATAACTTGGATATATCACTATCCATGTTTCCATACAAGTTTGCTGTGCCAATTATTAAATGCATCATTGACCATTAAACATTTATTTCTGACAACATTTGTCATGTAAGCATTAATAACTAGTCAGTAGCATTCTTTGTTGAAAAGCAATTACTTGTGTGATAACACTTACTGAAAAACCTTTTTATCAGCCCCAAAATAAGAATAATATCCTTCATTTGCGTAAGAGGTGCACTTGGATGGAAAACAGTTCATGATCACAAACACAGTATGGACCTGAATGGGAGGAGCTCGTTTCTTCTGCCATGTTACCATTTTGTAAACATGATGTGGGATGGGGGGGATGGCTGATTTTAGCAGTCACACCTGGCCTGAATCAAACTGATTGGACAGAGTTTAATCGATGCACGCAGGATAAATTGGCCATCACCCCATCCCACACGTCGACATTCTGGGATGTAAGGAATGTGAAAAAGAAAAGAAAAACTACCAAAGTAAGGGGCTGATGAGGAGGCAAGGCAGCAACGATTATCTAACTCCATCATCGATAAAACTTAAAAGAACATCAACAAAACGGGTGATTGTGAAAGGGTGACACAGAATACCGGACAGACAGGAGGGTGCCGCGGGACAATGGCAGCTCTAATGCTTAATGTATACACCGCCATACGACGGTGTCATGTGCCGGCACACAACATGGCCATGCGACGAGGTATAAATCTGGCATATGGAGTTGACCGGCCCAAAGACTTACCTGTGACTCCTTGTGGCAAAAGAAGAAAGGGAACACGAGTGTTAGAAGACGAAGGACACTCACAGAACATTCACATACTTTAGGAGAACATTTGTACATGAACACCAGACATCTTTACAACACAAATCGTGCATTGTAGCCGCCGTCCGACAACAACATGAGCACCGGAGAACAAAACTCGAGTAGCTTGTGACGGAAGGTAAAAGTTGAGGGATGCGCACGCCTGCGCGTGTGTATATGAAGAACGTGTGCGTAGTGCGGGTTGTTCGCCCCACCTCGGCGTCCTCCAGCTCCACGTCCAGGAAGTCGAAGTCCTTGAAGACGCCGAACTGCTGCTCACTGCCGGCGTCGTCTCCCAGAGCGTCCTCCTCGCGCACCGCCTCCTCCACCGTGGGGATCAGGATGGTCTGCTGGTCGCCAACGTCCAGGTCCTCGTTGGAGGAGAACACCACCTGCACACGCATCATGGATCAAAGCAGAAATAAAATACGTCTCACCACTGAATTATTATTCATTTACTTTGCGAGTAGGGTTGTCACAATTATTACATGATCGTCTAATCACAATTATTTGAGATAAATCGGAAAAAATTGAAATAGCAGATCTACAAGCCTACAAGGCATCACAAGCTTGTAGATCAGCTATTTCCGTTATTTTATAAAGTATAACATTTATAAAAATGCCAGTAAGTTATTTTTGCCCTGTGCACTTTTTTTTATTACAAAGCCTAAAAGCCCAACAGAAATGTAATTTCTATTCATAATGTCCCAATTTCCAAAAGGCCAAAATCACAATTAAATCGTGGCAGCCCTATTTGTGAGACTGTGCGACAGGACTGTGACCCCACACTGTTCCCAATTAACACAATATGTAAAATTGTGATGTTTTAGTACCATTGTTCATGCTGTTCCTACCTTTGGCCAACCAGGTGAACAAATCACACATTGAGGCTTTGCATTTTAATGAATTATCCCAGACCCTTAGGTTGACCACTTAAAATGCTCTACTCTTTAAAAATAACTATTAACATTAGAATACAAGAAGACTTTCTGGCTTCTCTATGGAATCCAAATGACAGTCTTGGCTACTGAGGAGAACTTTAATCCATGCACACCACTGCAGGAGAGTACTGTAGATAATGCTTTGTTCACAAAACTATCCACAAGGATCTATGTCAGTTTTTCAATTATTCCATTAATCTACACCCTACAGTATTATAAAATGAGGTAATAAAGCACAACATGATGGAAAATGTTCATCAAAAGTTGAGCTGAACCCAAACACAATCTTGAAATCGCTCAATATGTTGACAGGTAAAAAACATTCATGTTTTGCTGACGTTGCAAATAACACAATTCAATTTATTGCTGCATTTCATATACTGTAATGCACCACTAAAGAAATTATCGGAATTGAATTGCATACATTCTCGATTGATTACTCATTTGACCCATAATCTATAAGTATCAGCACAAAGAACAGTGAAATGTGAGTAGAAGAAACTTACGGAAGGATTTTTGGGAATGCCAGACTCTGGGCCACATAAAGACAGGACGTTCATCAGCTTCTCTCTGGTTCTCCTCTGTAATGACGACAACATAAGACATTTAGGTGATTGATATGACAACATCTTCTGGCACTACATCACTGGACACAAGTGTGTGTGTGTGTGTGTGTGTGTGTGTGTGTGTGTGTGTGTGTGTGTGTGTGTGTGTGTGTGTGTGTGTGTGTGTGTGTGTGTGTGTGTGTGTGTGTGTGTGTGTGTGTGCGTGTGTGTGTGTGTGCGCGTGTGTGCGTGTGTGCGTGTACCTGAGAGAGCTGAGGCCTCTTCCAGCTGACGGGCACCAGGCCGTTGGAGTTGGATCCAGAGGAGGTAGAAGAGGTGCTCCTGGTGACAGCGATCACCTGAGGCTTCCCGTTGCGCCCCGCTGCGGTGCGCTGGTCACCGTACTTATGCCCTATGATGGGGGTCTGTGGAGGTCACATACAGATACCACAACGCATTAAGACCTGAGGCCCATTCTACAAATCAGTAGTTCTCGCAAGACTTCTGTGAGCTTGTATATCTGTTATTTTTTTAATTGCCATGACACAGATGTTTTCACGTTTTTAATGATACTGTGCATATATATATACGCTAAAAGTAAAGGCTTGGAAAGACAAGTGAATAGTGGAAAAGATAGTGACTCAAATGAAAATGTGCAGCTTTAAAAAATTGTTATTTCGTTAACCACTTGGAAACTATATACTTTGATGAAGGCCAAACAGTGAAAATAGGCAATCTACAAGCTCACAACACGTCACTTTTCGATGCACTGTGAGCTTGTAGATGTGCTATTCTCGCACAATGGTCATCTATTATGACATGCCCAGAACGTTAGTGTTCATGTGCGTAAATTCAAATTCACACTTGGCCTCGAGTTGCTTGCAGAAGAAGCCACTAAAAAGAGCTGCAGCGCTGACCTCAGAAATGTCAAAGTGGAAGTCCAGCGTCTTCCCGGGAAGCTCCTTGGAGGAGTTGTTGAAGATGCGCGTGAAGGCGATCTCTGGGGAGCCGGACGACTCCGTGCTGTAGGAGCGCTGAACCTCGTCTGGGACCACTAGGCTGGCAGAGCGAGACACCACCAGCTTCAGAATGTTCTGGGCCTCCTTCCAGTATGGGCTCTGCACACACAAACACATACGTATATAGTGGCTCCATTGTCAACGATGTGATGTGTAGGTGGTCAGACAGGGATAATGTGCGAGTAGGAGTGGCCCATTAACCACAGTAACTAGCTCCTACGCACAAGCTGAGATGGCATGTAGAGAGCCATTTTGAAACTGTAAGAGACCCAAGACACTTTCACGCAAACCTCGAAAGCACTCTAAACAAAGGCGACTCACAGAGGGCGCCAGCATGCCACACACACAAATGGACTCCCAACAAAAGACCACACAGGCATGGGTGACAATGATTGCATAAGGAATTGCCCCGAGGCAGAAGGCTGGTAAAAGGCTCACATAAAGAGCTGATGGTTTGGATCAAGAAAAGGCCTGAAAACCCTGCTGTGACCAGTTAGGCATATTTTCCCTGCTGTACAGATTGGGAACGCCTTCTAGCAAATGTACACACAATGAGTCAGAGTCTATTGAAAGACAGACAGTCAAAGAAGAGCATGCTTTCACAGAAAGCATGTCTATTCATGCCAGTGTGGGGGTTGTCAGTTGTCACTCACTCAGTTACACCACTGTAACTGAGTACATCATATTTTTCTTTTCGTATTAAAAGAGGGTTGTTAATGTAAGAGCGTGCATGCTACAAAAAAGGTCCATTTGAACACAGGTTATTTTTTCTTCCATTTCCTGAAAAGTAACTGTTTTGGACTACAAGGTTGACCTGACAGCAATGCTCAGCTGTGTCCACTGGGGATGAGGAGGGGTGGGACGGGGGGCGGTTTGAGGGCTCACCTGAACATATTTGCCGATGATCTTCATGATCTCCAGGTTGAACTGTTTGACGGGGGCTGCCGACAGGTCGATGTGACTCAGGAGGCTGTAAATGATCTGAAGCAGGGACTGCTGCATGCCGGGAAGGCCCTTCTCCAGCAGCTGATGGAGGGACAGATCACAGGTTACCAGTGGTACATCCATTGTTGCGTTTGGAATTATTGACTGGGATGGCATGTCAAGCTCTCCTTTAGGATGTATTGGAGCTTACCTCGGCCAGGTAGGTGACCAGGTTGAAGGTGATGTCGGCGAAGGCGTCGTGCACGTAGCGACACACCACGTTGATCCAGTTGGTGCAGTCGCGTGAGTAGCTGTGTGTGCTGTACAGGCTCATCATGTGGGCCAGGTTGGACAGCGTAGGAGACTTCTCCTCGGCACACACCTTGGCGATCTTGTCGGCCGTCTCCTTGCAGAAGGGCGTGGGGCTGTCAAAGTGTTGGATGAGGTGCGGCAGGAGGCACAGGATGTTGAGCGGGAAACCTGAGGAAGGAGCGGCGTTAAAAAAGAAAAGGGGCACAAGACAAACGTTCAGCCACCAGATTTGCAACTTTTACACCTGTGTTAATAAGGCAGCAAAAGGCCTGCAATCATGATATATCGTGTCTGTCGGGTCCAAAACTGTTACATTCAGGATTCCAACAAAAACATTTGCAAAATTAGCAGCCCAAAATACGTTGTGCTTCGATCTTATAGATCAACTTAAAATTTTTATGCTGTAGTATAATCACACAGGGCATTAATTTACCAAAAAACACCAAAAGTTTAAATATTGGACATATGTTTCCTCCCGAGCCCCGACAGCAACAATATACTTTTAAATTGATTTCAAGATTTTGCACAAAATGTCGGTCAAAACACTGGTGTCTATGTGTCTCTTACCCGCCAACTGCGAGGGGTCCACCAGCGTGTGTCGGGATACGCTGATTAGCTTGCTGAGCAGGTGGATGGTGAGCTCCTGGGTGGAGGCCGAGGTGAAGCCTTTGAGGAAGAGCTGCAGCAGGCCGGGGAAACTGTACCACTTCAGCTTGGCCTGGACGCGCTCCAGACGCTCGCGGCTGTCCGCCTTCTCCAGGGGCAGCTGGCCCAGCAGCTTGTTTAGCAGCCGCAGCGCCAGCAGGTACTCGAACTCGTAGTCCGACTCCAGCAGCGAGGCGGCGATCCAGAACACCGTGGCCATCAGGTTGGTGGGGTCCACGGGGGGTGGCGTGGCCTCCCCGCCCGTGCCCGGACCTACGGTTTGGAACCATGAGGATACTTTAGTAACTTTTGTAATAAACGACACGTATGAAATAACGTTCTGTTTGCCCTTTAGGGCCATATCTTTGATCATTTCAAAATAGTTGAAATCTACAAACTCAAAACGTATCGCAAAGCTATTTCCACTATTTTTGAAAATGATTGGAACATAGTATGAACATAACATGTATACAGTTGATTGGAGACGATTCTGGCGATAGCACAAAAACAATTGCGATTAATTATCTAAAAGAATCCAGGCGATTGTGCCTCGGCCTACCTGGGCCTCGGCCTCCTCCCCCACCCTCCCGTAGCGACGATAGGCTCCGCGTGCGCGCCAGGTTTCCGTGGCTGCCTCCCAGGCGGTCGGCGACATCCAGGGTGTTGCTCCGTCTCCGGTCGGCCTTCCGCTCGCCCATCAGGCTGGCGCGGAGCGAGTTGCTGCGGGCGTGGCCGTATTGGGCATAGTTGAACAGACCTCCGCTGCTCAGGTTTAGCTGTCCCGTGCTTTTCCTGTTGGCTGCAAACTTAGCGGCCAATATGTCGTGGCTAGGGGTCCTGCAATATAAACGTTTTATTAGGTTTTTTTTTGTGAAAAATAGGTTTAAACTGCACAAAACCTTTGTTAACCTTTATTTTCCCACATGATATCTAAATATCTGTAAAAACTCTATAAGGCAGTACTACTTGTGTGTCCTTGGTGTCCTAACTGACACCAGGGTTAAAATGTCTCCATGCAGACCACCTCCAGTTAACACACTCTCCCATACAGACTGTTTAACCTAACATTTTATTCTTCAAAATAAGTTCTGGATTGCAGCTATAAGCACAGCTCAGCAGTTAGTAGCTGCTCAAAAATGGAAGATTTTAAAATATGTCTCTCACGCTGGAGAATTGGCTATAGCTGTGGCTTATGAGGAGACTTACTGTGCTAAGGCAGTGAGGAGGTCATAGTTCTTGACTGTGTCTGCCAGTGTGTCGATGCCCGACTCCAGGGTCAACAACAGTTCAATAACAAAACCCTGAGGAGAGAGAGAGAGTCATGTTATCAGACACACACACACACACACACACACACACACACACACACACAGACCCTCACAAGGCTCCTAACACAACTGATGCATTGCTTTACTCTCCATCCAGGTCAAAGAGGCACCCGTCTACTCTCTGAACAGAAAGCTTTCATAGACACACAAGTAGCACTAGGGTGTAATGTTCTTCTGACCTGAGCCTCCTCTCCGGGGTCTCCTACGGTCTCCACCAGGCGTGAGAGGACGTCAGACAGCGTGGCGGCTGTCAGGGGCTGCTTGAGAGCCCTGAAGATCTGGAAGGAGCGGCCGGCGTAGTGGCGAGACGAGCACGACAGAGCTGTCTGGAGGGCTACTTCACTCAGCAGGGACTCTAGCTGGAAGCCTGACGGGAAGGGAGCATACATCCGTTAGTGTGACTGATAACAGTTTCATTTCACCATTGTTTCACCGGCTGTTAGGTAGATATTAGTTGGCCTGATGAGAGATTTCCGTACTGACCTGCCGGTGACTGTTTAAACACAGTCGTTACATGTCGGAGGAAGACACTGAGCTGATCGGCGCTCTTGATGTTGGGGTTCTTGGGAGAGACGTCCTCGTGGTTCCACAGCGGGCCACGCTTCCTACACCAGACGAACACACACACACACACACACACAACCCGTGTTAGGAAGAGAGACTGCCAGACACACGTCACCACCACCACCTCCATATGACTTCATCACGGCAGTCAAATCAAAACCATGTGTGTGTTAACATGTCAAAAGTCAAACCACACAAAACAAAGCCATGCGATATGACAATACCCGATCCGTTCAGACATAGCTGTGAGCATGAAAGCAAACACATGAAGATGGGATGAAGAAATTAGTCATAGTAACAAGGATGATGATGAACACTGACACACCAATATGTTAGTTCCAGGTATGGTTATTATAGGAAACTGAAACAAAAAAAAATCTTAAAACTAAATCCAAATAATGCAAAACAAACTAAGGCAAACAAAAAAGCATTGGAAAAAAATCATCTTCATTTCCACCCCCATCATATCTGATGTCATGCATTCTTTTCTTTCATTCTACCCTTTTAGCTTCTGTAAAACAAGACTTTCACCATAATCTCTGAAAAACCAGAACTAGCCAATTCCTAAAACCAAAACTAAACCTTCTCATATCATACACTTGTAAAACGAGCTAAACTGAAGTCAACTGCTTTGAGTGGTGTTGTGTGCCACGTTCTCTCTCTCACCTGGAGGTGACAAACTTGATGAGGGCTTTGACCTTCTCATCGGTGATGTCCACCTCGCTGAGGAGGGTGGGGCTGAGGTGGGACAGGGCCGTAGCCCCCGTCCCCAGGCTGATGCTGGAGGAGGTGGAGCTGGAGCTCAGACCCGAGTCCGTCATGGGCGATGGCTGATGCTCGTGATGTGGCATGAAGTCCTGCACTCCTGTATGGGGGAGGAAAACACATGGGTCACACCTGCACACCAACCGTATAATTAACACTCAGGACTTCATACAGAGAAATAGTATGCATGGATTATATCTTGCCATTAACCACTTACGCCCAGTATAAAGTACTTTGTTGTATGACAAATAGCAAAAATACAACTCACAACGTGTTTTGAGCTTGTAGAACTGCAATTCTTGCAATTAAATAAATTCTAAAATGTTTGAAAATGTTTCCCTATAATGACATGCCCAAAACCAGGGCCTAATATGTGCACTCAGCGAGAGAGCTGACTTCTGCTGCCACCTAGTGGTCTGGCGATGCAATTACAAAAACAGTAAACTTGAAATTCCTCAGCAGCTACTGGAGCCTGACCTGTGAGGTTGAACTCGGGGGTGATGGGCTTCACGGTCAGGACTCGGGGGTCGTTGTACTCCCTGTTGCGGAGCAGCACCGTAGCCAGGGACTGAACGCTGCTGTTTGCTCCCTGAACGACCAGCAGGTGGAGCAGCAGGCGTTTGCAGTGCTCATAGACCTCTGGATGCTGGTGATCAAACCCTGGAGGGAGAACACACAGATCAGTCACCATGACCGGTCCAATACAACTCCAACGTGTTGCTTACGTACTAAGGAATTAAACCACAAGAGGCCATGGTTCACCATGGATTTTAGCTAAAACAGTTACCAAACTGCCAACATGAAATTCAATCAAAATTAATCATCTCTTCTTTTTTAAAGTTACAATCTCACTACAAGAAAATGCATGGAAGAAGATACGCCTTTTCAGTATCTGCCTTGATTTTTAAATCCCCAACAGGACCGCTCTCCTTAAAAGTTATATAGATATAATAATATATCTATGGACATATAGGTAAATATTGTAAGCAAAATGTTGGCGGGGTCACACTGATGCGAGGCGAGTATTTGGACGCAGCCAATGAGAATCGCCATTGGTAGTGATTACCATTTAGTTAATTTACGCGGGCACTATTTACTTAGCTTGGTGGTATGGGAACTCATTGCAGGGAGCAGAACTCATCATGACTATGCAGAGAGTGGTGTTTGTGTTTACCTATAAAAATGGCGTGCAACAGGAGGCGTTTACCTATAAATATGGCGTGCAGCAGGAGGTGCAGGTAGGCGCTCCACTCCACTTTGACCCCGTGATCCACAATGAGGTCCGTCAGAAGGATGACAGCGATGTTACATCTGGAAAACAGAGAACAAAGCATGAATTGACAGCAGGATGCTGCAGTTATGGGACAGTGAGATGTGTACAAGCTCATAGCGTGCCACCGAGTGGCGTGGTACGAGCTTGTAAGTCTGCTATTTTTGAAAAATCGAAGAACGACTGACATAGAAACATAGCTTTTTCAGAAAACTGTCAGGATGTAGAAGACATTTTTAGAATCTGATCTCAGGTCAAAATGGGTTAATATATTTTTTGAAAGTAATTTTGTAATGGATTGGAGACAATGTTTGTGTGTGTTTGTTTCGTACCTGTGGAGGGTAAAAGCGTGTGCGTGACTGTGCGTGCGTGCCTGTGCGTGTGTGACTGTGCGTGTGTGCCTGTGCGTGTGTGACTGTGCGTGCGTGTGTGCCTGTGTGCGTGTGTGGGGGGTACCTGTGCAGGGACACAGCAGGGTGTTGGAGTGTGTGCGTGCCTGTGTGTGCGTGTGGGGGGTACCTGTGCAGGGACACAGCAGGGTGTTGGAGTGTGCGTGTGGAGAGTACCTGTGCAGGGACACAGCAGGGTGTTGGAGTGTGCGTGTGGGGAGTACCTGTGCAGGGACACAGCAGGGTGTTGGAGTGTGTGCGTGCCTGTGTGTGCGTGTGGGGGGTACCTGTGCAGGGACACAGCAGGGTGTTGGAGTGTGTGCGTGCCTGTGTGTGCGTGTGGGGGGTACCTGTGCAGGGACACAGCAGGGTGTTGGAGTGTGCGTGTGGGGAGTACCTGTGCAGGGACACAGCAGGGTGTTGGAGTGCGTGCGTGCCTGTGTGTGCGTGCGTGTGGGGGGTACCTGTGCAGGGACACAGCAGGGTGTTGGAGTGTGTGCGTGCCTGTGTGTGCGTGTGGGGGGTACCTGTGCAGGGACACAGCAGGGGTGTTGGTTTCAGGCAGGTAGTCCACCAGAGGAGCCCAGCAGCCTCCAGTAGGAGGGAAGGGAAGAGGCTCGGGCCGGTTGTGGTCCATCACCTTCAGACGCCAGTTGGCGTACAGAGGCATGGAGTCACCTGGAAAACACACACACACACACACAGGTTATTATCACTTGTGTGTGTGTAGGTATATATATATATATATATATATATATATATATATATATATATATAATGGGCTGTACAGGCAAAACAGATATTTTATTGTGATTATCATGCAAAGTTACATCTCATCTTGTATATAAAGTATAATACCCATTATACTGATGAGATGAGATATAGGATATATCAATAAAGACAGGGTTTAAAGTGTTTAAAGTGTGTGTTCGTACTCTTCTCCTCTTCATAGGAGCCTCCAGAGCTGCTGCTGTATCTGGACTCCAGACGGTGGTGCTGTCGGTTCAGGTTGCTGTTCAGACCGCTGTAGATGTCCAGGTGGGTGTAACTGTAAATGGATATCATCCGTTACTTTTCAGGATATGAGGGGGGAAAAAATGGTGTTCCAATGGATCCAATGTAGTAATTTAGTCATAAGCTCTTTTTAATACTTTTCATTGGTTCGATATTTATTAAACCCACAGACACAATATAATAGCAAATTAGTAACAACATTTTTAAAGTCGCAATAGTAGCAACATTTTTATTTTGCTACTATCATGTGACACCGACTGTAGTGTGAAATATGGAATGGAATACTGAGAAACAAGAAACAATTTACAGTAACTTGAATTTAAAGTGACCTCATGACTCCTTCGAAATATATTTTTCATGTAATGTCAGCTGCGTGAGTTATGGCTGCAAATTAACTCAGTGAGTAAAATGTCGCTCTAGTGGAATTATCACCACCATAATAATTTAAAAGCCACTTTTATTCAAGGTCATTTGGACTCCACTGTAAGAGCATCAGAGCATCAGAACACCAACAAAGTAACTGCATGTGAACAGCACATTTTTATGGCAGATAAAAGGCAAGCTGGCACCAGCCTTGAAGAGTGTTTTTTTTTGTACCTGTCCTCCATATTCGGGTCTTTGATCTTGCTGTGGTCGTGATGACCGTCATTTCCTGGCACCATGGTATTGGTGCTGGAGGTTGTTCCTGAGAGGACAGATGAGAAAATGCTCTGTCACCACCACCCAGGAATCATTGTGCATCATTTCTGACAGCGTGCAAGGTTGCACCATCTCATACTAAGTTGAAACACAGCCAGTGTAAATGACTTGTAAGTAAAGAATGACATTACAAAAATAATATAATTCAGGCATTTAGCAGGCACTCTTATCGAAAGTGCAAAATCGGAATAAGTGGCATAAGCATGAGCTCTTATCAGTAAACAATGTAAATAATCACAGAGATAACAGTGTAGTGTCTCAGAGAAACTAGGATACCAGGTAAACAACAAACCAAGCATCTGTCTCAACAACATGCTATATAAATCGTTCTTAACATTTGTGGTATAGAGACAAACAAATCTATGAAACAAAAACAAGTGAACAAGATGTGTCTGCATAGTGGACTAGCGTCAAGGGGTGTCCAGAAGGGGTATAGGGAGAGTGCAGTGCTAGGAGTTGAGGAAGTGAGTCTGAAGAATTCAGTCTCACAAGTCAGGCTCCAGTAGCTGACAGTACTGTAGCTGCTCAGGAAAAACTGCAAGTGAGTCGGCAGTTCTGACTGCAATGGGAAGGATAGTCCACAGTTTGGGAGCCAGGAGGGATGTATATTCGGCTTCAAAACAGGCTGTATAGTAGCTTTTCTTGCTGGGGCCCTTTACCGTTTGTCGCAAAAACATGATTTTTGGGGGTTAAATCCCCTCCGAATTACTTACACATGATCTAACGTGTGACTTGAAATTGTAATTGGCTGGCAATATTAGTGGGAGGGGCATATGTAAGACACTGCGGCAACCACACTCTTTTTAAATTGCAAATTTTCTAGTTTTGTAGTAGTAGTAGTGAAAATAGCCAATCTGCTATTTTCACTAGTTTGGGTACCTACTACCGCGGAGATTTCTCTTTTGGGTCACAGGCTAAAACGTTTGGGAACCACTAGTCTAGGAGGATATGTGGAGTGTTTTATGGAAGTCTCGAGACGTACAGACGTAATGTTGGATCATGCCTCAAAAGTATGAAAGTTGCCAGTGTAAGAAGCAGAAAAGGTGGAGATATGGGAAAATCAGGCTGAATAAATTAATGTGTCAGCATGGTCAGTACCTGAGGAGACTGTGGGGATCTTATAGCTGGAGGTGATGCGGTAGTAGGGAGGGTTGTCCATGTGAGTGACGGCTGAGCTCACAGGGTCCGTCAGCTCCAGCTCACACATCAACTCCTCCAACAGCTGCATAGTCTTATCTCTGCCCAGGTACACCACCACTCGCTTTATCTGACGATCAACAAAACACACTGGTTATAATAGGGTGATATGGAACTGTTAGTGATCATACCGTATATATAGGCCTATTTACATGCCCCGATCAAGGTGATACACCGACAAATGGGTGTTGCTGGTTCTGCATTGCTACATGTCTGCAATTAAAATACTTCCAAGACATCACTGCCTTGCAAGCTTTGCAGCCACTTGCAGAAGACTTCTCTTCCTTGGTTTGCTTTGGAATAAACTGAGAAAACTGGAAAATAACATATTTTGCTGATTATCTTTGGTGGCAGGGGAACGCATTGGATGCTGCCAAATATGTAATAGGCACAATGTTGGCACTCTAAACTGAAACGCTTAATTAGATCTTTGTTAGTCACATTTGCTATTGTTGGTAAAGATAAGTAAGAATTAGATCCATGTCGAGTTTGGACAAAATTTCCCTTGAGTGCAGCTCAATTTAAAGAGCTGAGTTTCTGTATTCCATTACTATCCATAATGTGCATGTCTCACTGTCTATTTAGAATAGTCCTAATACCATAACAACAATACAAACTTTTAACTGACTTATTTCCATAACCTATGCATGTAAATTAAAGTCACTGTATATTTGGGGCAATGGCTGTAAACACACTGTAACTTACATAGGGCAGAAGGCTGGGGTCACTGTTGACGCCAGACATGCTGATGAGAAAGTGCAAGATGATCTTGAGGTTCTTTGGCCAGCTGTCTGCCAACGTGGTCCACACGTTCTCTATCTCCGACCAGGCAAACTCATCCCCGTACTAGTAGGGGAAACACACAGCGCACATTTAAGGTCATGCATATTTACATTTCCTTTTTTCCCCCCTTTTTCTCTAAACCCTCAACCCTATCAACCACTCGCATGCAGGCACGGACACACACCACAACTGTTACCAATAGTACTGACTGGCAAAGTGTTGGATCCTGGATCCACCTGCTTCAATGCATAAGTTTCTCCTAAATCTCTAGGACCTGCTTTTCACACGCATCCAAACACGTGTGGTATACCCTCTCAGGTTGAGTCGGCACTTTATTTGAGTAGGTACAGTAAGAAATGATATAATGACACATTGTAGCCAGCAGTCGTCTACCTGGACCAATCTAGGCACGCAACACACTTTCATTGTGAGTATGGATGATTCACTCTCACATTGAGAAGGCAGGCAATGCATCATGTTTTCATTAGTCCCCCCCCCCCCTCTCAATACAGTAAATCAAAAATGGTAATGATTTAAAGTGTATTTATTCTGTAGATCAATAAAGTGCAAAGGTTATTGTTAAAGCTTTTCTCCCAGTTATTCACCTTGGCGGTCATGAACATGAGGTTGTTGAGCACCATGGTGGTGGCATGTGGCGAGCCCCAGCCCTCGCCGCGAAGCCACCGTCGACTGTTCATCATCATCATGTCGCGCTCATGTGCGTCCTCCTCGTCACCCGCCGACTCCTCGCCGCGCTTTGGTGGCGGCTTGAAGTCCACCAGCTCCACGTTGTTCATCCAGGGCAGGAGGTAGTGCAGCATCACCTGCCGACCACCAGGGTGAGCCGTCTGGATGCGCTGGCTCACCTCTGTGGTGCAATGACAAACCAGGAAGGAAGCAAGTCAGGGCCATGGCCAAATTTGAACACCCAATTTCAGCTCGACTGCCCATGTTTTCTTAACTCATAGAATGCTGAAAGCGTTTTTAAACGTTTTATTATAGCCACCCCTAAGAAGCGCATAACGTTTTTATACGTTTTATGGTCCAAAAAACGTTTTTTTATTGATTACTATAGTTCAACTATATTTGCGCCCGGACAACTCATAATGTAACACCGATCGGCTCTAAAAAGAGTTAAAACCCCCCCCTGCTGAAAAGAGGTGTTGGTCTGAGAAGCGTCTGGCACCGCCTATTGGTTGGTCTATGCGAGGACGTACGACGTAATGGATACGGCCGTCCGGCATAGACCAACGCAGATGTCAGGGGATCTAAAATGGATGGGACAATGCTCTTGTTTGTGTGAATACACTCGATTCCCCCTCCCCTCCTGTTTCTACATGGTTTCTCCCGAGGGAGAATGGTGGGGGGGGGGGTCTCTTCCTCTTGGATCGCATTGGCAGTTCCCCCCCCACTCCCGAGTCCCCACTGCTTTCAACTGCAAGGCTTGCGCTCTCATTCTCGGAACAAGATACAACGCGATTTGCTCTCTGCCCGTATATAAACCTGCAACGATCGGCATTTGATTTCATAACGTAACGTTTGCCAGACACATGTGGAGTTAGTCATGGACAGATTGCACATCATTATCGAGGGCCCGCCATGATACGTTGGTCGCTGATCGCAAGCCGTACTGCTGCTGCGCTGCTCGCATCCAACCATCCAATCCATCCCCCTTTCTCGTTACAACAGGCTATTATAAACTCACCGTCGAGCAGCCTGCCCTGCACCTAATGTGATAAAATGAACGGCAGGACAAAATCGGATCGATTATTATCTGTCTATCAGCAACATACGGGTGTTTGTCTTGCAACGACAGGTGGTGCTTTCTCGTTTTTTTTCTTCCAAATACGTTGACGTGCTGCTTCTGCTGCTGCCGCATCCATCTCGTTGTTTTTCTTGTTGTTTTTTTTCCCAAACATGTCCAGACACAATCCGATCCAGTCTCGCGTCTCACCTTATAGATACGCGAGACTGGATCGATGAGGTTAGTGGTATGTCTGGACATGTTTGGAGCGGCACACGACAATCGACAATAATGTTGATTATGCAAGATCATTTCCTCAAAGCCTAGTTGCCCCCCCCCCCCCCCGTTACTGCGATTGTTTGTAGCTCGAATCACAGAATGAGTTCAATGAGCGTAGGGAGAGGGCACATATGGGGCTACGATTGAAGAAAGTTTCCAAGTCCGTTTTATGATCAGATAATGTGCATCAAGACTCTCTGCTTTCATAAGAAAAAAACTAATACTGTAATTGCGAATGCAATGAGCACTTACTATGAGACCTAGCAGATCACGTCTGTCTGTCTGTCTGTCTGTCTGTCTGTCTGTCTGTGTGTGTCTGTGTGTGTGTGTGTGTGTGTGTGTCTGTCCCGCTTACTGTATATGTGGACCTGGCCCTTTTGTGCCCATATATGGAGCTGAGTGATTTGTGAGTCATGGTGACATGAGTGTGATGGCGTGGTCCTGCTTTGGGGACTCCTTATATGGTTATGGCTCAGTCATGGTGACATGAGTGTGATGGCGTCTTTTGTGACCATATATGGAGCTGGCGTGGTCCAAGCACTAACTATGACACCCTGCAGATCATGTCTGTAATTTATTCTAATTGTTATTGCAATTTACGATCTGCGCTCGCCTTCCGCGTTCGCGCGTCTTACTCGTATTAATAAAAATCACACCCCTGTGAAGTGAGCAGTGCAATGTTGTGAAGTGAGCAGTGCAACATTGCACTGCTCACTTCACTGGGGTGTGATTTCTATTATTATTACAGTATTAGTATTTTTCTTATGAAAGCAGAGAGTATTCTGTTTCATACGGTATATAGTATGTACATGTCGCTATAGGCCTTATTTTGTGAATATTTAGTTGTTAGGTCCATGCTCTCTAAAATTATCTTTTTCAGAGAACTTTAGAGATGGCATGGGCCTGAATAACTATTATTCACAAAATAAGGCCTATAGCGACATGTACATACTATATACCGTATGAAACAGTCGACTCTCTGCTTTCATAAGAAAAATACTAATACTGTAATAATAATAAAAATCACACCCCTGTGAAGTGAGCAGTGCAATTGCACTGCTCACTTCACAGGGGTGTGATTTTTCTGGGTGGTATTTTTCTTATGAAAGCAGAGAGTCTACTGTTTCATACGGTATATAGTATGTACATGTCGCTATAGGCCTTATTTTGTGAATAATAGTTCTTCGGGTCCATGCCTTCTCTAAAGTTCTCTGGTGGGCGCAAGCTGCATTCAATAGCCAATTAGTGACAAACTGTATATGTGTACAATGTGTACTGTTTTCCTCCTAAAAGTAGACATTCAGGGCTTTCATTCGGTATATGGTTTGTATAGGATATTATTTGTGCTCAATTTTATATCGGTCTTTTGAACTAAAAAAACTGAACTGAAATGTCTGTCAACTTCAGGCCTCCATATCTCTGTTGTTTTTTTTCACAAGCAGCGTGCAGGCAAAAGCAGGTGTTAGAAAAAGGTCAATATCTCCAGAATGGAAGATGGTAGAATCATAATTTTTTTTTTAAATTGAAGTGGACAAGTTGGGCTTTCTTTTTATTTATGCGATTGTGATTCTCGCTATAAGAGGCCCCTCGCTGTGGGCCCCCCAAAAAGTTCAAAAAGCCCATGTTAAGCCTTCAGCACCAGTAAGCCATGGTCCGCTAGAACCTGTAGCAGTTAAAGTGTTAATATATATATTTTTTGTAGCAGGGCCGGAGAGCAAATGAGGTTTCCATCTCAGTACAGGGCCATGTGACCACATGACCATTATTACATTAATGGTAGCAATATACGCATGTCATTTTCAAATGTAGTATTATGTATTGAAAGATTCTATTCTAATTTCTACATCTTCTCTTTGCGTATCTTTTTAAAGATGAAATCCAGGACTGTTTTAGACGAGTGTATAGTTGTGTGTGAGACCTGAGAAGATGGGCAGGGTGAGTTCGGGGTATGTCCTGGCCAGTTCCTCAGACAGTTGGTAGTAGGACACAGAGTAGAGGTGTGGCAGGGGTGAGGGTGGTGTCAGAATCCCATCTGTCCTCTGGATCTCCAGTTTGTGGGCATAACGGAAGAGCTTGGGCTCCAAGATCTAGATTACACACAGCAACACAATGTGAATAAGAGATCTAAAAACGGCAACCTTCTGCATTTCATTGTTATGTTATGTGATAGAGTGTTAAAATGTGTTGCATTGATGTGACTATTCCAATATAAACACCTACACACGGATGTGTGTAAACATACAGTGCAACGCAGTTACACTCTGCCCAATGAACGACACGCTGTGGTGGACACAATACGACTGACCTGCAGCAGCTGCATGGCAACTTCATAGATATCCCTGGATGAGTCGGCCGCCTTGAACAGGATGAGGTTCAGCAGCACCACAGTGTCAAACTGGTAATCCCTGGAGAGGAGGACAGATCACAGCCAGTCAAATGCCAAGATGTCGCAGTAGGTCCCAGTGTGATGCACGCACTAGAGACTGACACAGGAGTGGATTAATTGTAATCCCAATCTCATCTCCAGTACCTGTTGTGAAAGACGTTGGCGATGGCCTTGAAGCAGCCGGAGGCCACGCGCCGGGAGCCCGTGTAGCAGCGGTCCACGGCCCAGAACATGAGGTTGCTCTGGTCTGGGTTCAGCTCCAACAGCAGCATCACGGCCTCACAGCCCAGCTGGTGCACCTAGAGGACAGGACCGCACAGGAGCGTGTTGGTAAAACACAATACACCACAAGACAACCAGCATGATCCGCTGCTGCTAATCAGTAACACACAATACACCACAAGACAACCAGCATGATCCGCTGCTGCTAATCAGTAACACACAATACACCACAAGACAACAAACAGGATCCGGTGCTGCTAATCAGTACCGCACATACTGTACACTACAGTACAACAGACGTTACCTCCTGTAACATTCACTGTACACTACAGCACAACAAACGTTACCTCCTGTAACATTCACTGTACACTACAGCACAACAAACGTTACCTCCTGTAACATTCACTGTACACTACAGCACAACAAACGTTACCTCCTGTAACATTCACTGTACACTACAGCACAACAAACATTACCTCCTGTAACATTCACTGTACACTACAGCACAACAAACATTACCTCCTGTAACATTCACTGTACACTACAGCACAACAAACGTTACCTCCTGTAACATTCACTGACAGGTTACTTTCAACATGTTGTGCTGTCATTGTTTTCCATTTACTCCAATCTCCAATCTGTCTTCTCCTATCTACTATCAGTCAGAGGTAAATTGACCCTCAGGATTTTAAGGACAACATAGCCTATTTTAGACCGGGGGCTGGCCCTGTATTCAATACACAGGCAGTGCATTCCTGGTAGGCTTATGGACGACAAACTCTTTTGTGCCATCATCCACTCACTAATTCTAGGCACCAGGAAGTAGCATTTACACATCACGCTCCAGAGTGCTACTGTAGGGCAGATAGTAGAGTACCTCCAAGCAAAGGCCTCTTACCTTCCTGTCCTGGGAGTCCAGGATGTTGTCCAGCCACTTGTAGAGGTAGCCGTCAGAGGAGAGGCCCACGTTGTCCGCCACCGGTCCACAACACAACACTGCAGACATGGCCTGGAAGAGACACAGTCAGTTAGTTAACACTGCAGACATGGCCTAGAAGAGGCAATTTTTGACAATTGTCGGCTATAATGACGTGCCCACAATAGGGGTAGTTAAAAAACCGGTACCTTGAGTGCACAGTATTGGTGGCGGTTGATCTGCATGTTGCGGTCGCTGTAGCGGTCCAGGGGGGTGAACATGATGCTGAAGGGTCCGGCCCAGTGGCTGAACAACATGAACAGACTGTGTCTCAGGGACTGTTGGGGGAAGATGGTCCTCCGCTGATGCACTGAAACAAAACCATCACATACAGGACATGAGAGAGTCACTTTTCTATTTAGGCATTTAGCAGACGCCATTAAACCAGAGCAACTCACAGTAAGCAAGAATACCACAATGTAATAATAGAGTAAGCAACAGCACCACATGGTAATCATCAAATGCATAAAAATAGTCACAGGATCATAAGCAAGCTAAGAACAGGAGAATATCTGTACAATGAAACTATAAGTATACACTATAGAATGCTATGTCTACATAATCTACTATTACATATTTTAGCCGTTGCATACGCCTGCAAGGTCGTCGTGGCTAGGGCAAGTGCTACGGCAAGTGCTGCAGGCTAAGGTGGAGCCTGAAGAGGTGGGTTTTCAGACTACGGCGGAGGTTTGGGAGTGAGTCTGCAGTTCTGATTGCAATGGGGAGTTCATTCCATAGTTTGGGAGTCAGAAGGGAGAAGAGTCTGGGACGTGTGGAGCCAGTGAGGGTTCTGCCAGCCTCCCTGTGTTAGCTGAGCGAGCAGGGTGGGGGGGATCATACTTTGGGGGTGCTATACCTTTGGGTGCTTTGTAGACCAACATCAGTGTTGTGTACTCTGTGCGGGCAATATTTTACATACAAATAGGAACAGATAAGTGAGAAAGGATAAATATGTAGTGCCACAGAAAAATGTGGTGCATTTCATAGACTGAGATTAATCACATAAACAATATTAATCACAACAATGAACACTACAGTATATGCTTGGCTACAGAGGACAGAGGCCTACAGAGGACAGAGGCCTATAAAGGACAGAGGCCTATAAATGACACAGATGGGGTGTAACGACTATGAACTACAAATCTTGGCCAAAGAAAAGAGCTAGCATCCAACACAGCTCACTGTACAAGAATGGAGTGAGACAAACAGACATGGATGGATGAGACAGATGTACCTGGAACATTCTGAATGATATTGGCCACCAGGGCACTGAAGTGACAGCGGATGTCCCTCAGCGTGTCAGAGTCCTTGTCGTTCTCGGCCTCCAGCAGCTGTCGGGTCAGATCAACGTACTCCAAGAGGCTACTGTTCAGGGAGTGGCTCTCCCCATCCAGACCTCCACTGGCTCTGCATCCACACACCACCACAGACAAACAACACGGTCAAGAACGGCAGCTTAATTCTATTTATACACCTCCGTACACTGACATTGCACACCGGAAAGAGGTATAAATCAATCAAAGAATGGTAATTTTGTGCTGGTTTCACCACGTACATCTGGCTGACGACTCCAGCGTCGGCCAGTAGCTCAAATATCCGGACCAGCTGGACCCTGAGGATGTCACGTCGCCTGCGTCGCTTCATGTTCTGCAAACGGACCATGGTTGGGTGCTTGTTTTAGGACACAAACTGACCAACATGCCAACATGCAGAACAGCAAGACTAGAACCTGAGAGATGATTGAAGCGGTCCTCACCTCAGGTCTTCTCTCCAAAGCTTCTTTTATGATGGGGTTCAGCTCCTCGATCAACTCTCTGGAAGACAAATTAACAACATGTCCCACTGTCATGACCTCTACATTTTAGTTCATATTAAAAAGAAATGTCTATGAATTACTCATAAAATACATTGGGTGTAAACAGTCTCATGCATGAAATAGAAGAGCAGACATGCACTCCTCATTATTTTGGGCAGGATCTTGCAAGTGTTTTAAATAGTTGTTTCAGCAAATATATATATATATATATAAATATATATATATTTTATGATCAGTACTTTATTTGGAGTTTTTACAAATAACACAAAAACATGCATTTATATATTTTTTTACTTTTTGGACCCTTCATTCACCATGAAGGAATTGAACAAAAATAAAGAATTCAAAACTTCACAGAGTGAGAAATTGATGTATGGTTGCGTGACAAAAATACCTGATCTACAAGTTAAAATCCAGCATGTGTTTAGTTAGTCTTGTAGCAGTGTTTACCTGAAGGCCACGGGGTTGGTCCTGCCAAGCCCCAGGACTAGAGACTCTGTGATGTCCATGCTCTCAGAGCGCATCATGGGAACCACGTGTTTGAACAGGGATGAGGGGGACGGAGTGCCAACAATCTACATACAACACACATCCAGAAGGTGGATATAACTCAAAAGTCAAAATGTTCATTAGATTATTTTCCTTAAGGTCTCGACACACTGAAAGCAGCCATTGTTTTTCCACGGCTAAAGAGGACGTTCGTTTTCATTTATTTGACCATTCTATTCACACAAGTCTGTTTTTAAATAAAATAGACTATGTGAACAGGCAGACTCGACACTTTTGAGTATGCCAGGGCCTTTACACTGGAGAAATATGTGTGTATATATCATGTTAAAATATAATTCATTCTTAAAGCCTACTTAACAACAAAGTGATAAAACCTTAAGGTTGATGCTGTCGTTTGCTGCCACACACGGCACTGACCTTCGAGTCGTAACAGTAGCCGCTGTCCGGCGTGGACGCCAGCGTCTCAGGCGGGGAGCAGCGGACGGAGCCCGAGGTGGAGGAGGAGGAGGAGGAGGGGGAGTTGGAGGAGGTGGCGGAGCTGCAGCAGAGGATCAGGTAATTCCTCCACAGACCCACATAGGAGTCACTGTTGCTGCTCAGGCTGTTCAGCTTCTTGGCGTTGATGGGGCTGCTGCGGGGAGGAATGGAGAGGTTAATGACATGTCGGAAGCAGAAAATGAGACTCAAGTGGTTACCACATTTCCTGGAATGTATATGTTAATGGCGATACGATAGGCAAGTGATTGGGTTTCGACACACCGTGATCAGTGAGTCCCCGGTTTGGATTCCGGGCCAGAGGGACCATTTGCTGAATGTCATCTGCCTAATCTCTCTCCACATTTCCTGTCTCTCTACTACAGACAGTATATATCTGTGAATACAGGCATAAACATTCCCTCGAAAAATGACTAAATAAGGCCTGGGCCGTGGCTCAGCGGTCCAGGCACCGTGGCTGGTAATCCAGTCTGGCAGTTTGCTCAACTCCCGATCCCGACGGCCTTTACTGCATGTCACCCCCCCATCTCTCTCCCCATTTCCTGTCAGCATACTGTCCCTGTCACTCTATTAAAAAAAAAAGAAAATAAAGGCGAAAGCCAACGAAAAATAAGTGACAACCGAAGTAATCGATCATTGGCAAAATCATCCCTTGTTCTTTGTCATAATGGTAGTAGTAATAATAAACTCCTTTGGGACAATTATTGTCAAAGTTAATTTGCATATACATGAAATTTGTCTTCTGTATTTAACCCATCCCTAACTATTAGGAGCAGTGGATGTCATTAATACAGCACCCAGTTAGGGGTTAAGTGCCTTGCTCAGGGACACTTCCACACATAGGCTGGGCAGACCAGTGGGCAAACCAGAAGATTACCAGAAGGCCTCTCCTATTATCCTAAGATATGGTGTGTGTGTGTGTGTGTGTGTGTGTGTGTGTGTGTGTGTGTGTGTGTGTGTGCGCGTGCGCGCGCGTAGGCTATATAAAGGTTGGCCTTTGACGTTTACAAGCCAAAACGTAATCATGTCTTCAGGGCAGCCTACTGATCATTCCCTCCATATTTCTTGAGAATCTGACGATCCGCTCTCTCAGACACACACAGACAGAGACCAATTACAATTCCCTGCTAGGCATGGCTGCAGACACTAGGGTAACAATGCTTTATAAGGACTGAAAAAGCATTGGTGCAACACATGGAAGTATGTAGTCAGAGTAGCATCACTGTGTATTAGGCATAGTGAAACTTGTGTGAGTAGTCCGTTACTTTATTCTGCAGTACATGCAACATAATATTTCCCCATCAATGTAATCACTCCTGCGTCATAGTCTGCATATTAATAAAAATTCACACCTGCTGGCCATTTTTTCATCAACCTCAAAGTTGAAAAGTCAGGGTCAAAATGACATAATCTGTCATATATGAGGTGTGAAGAGATAAATAACAAGAGCAAGACATCTTGGTTTGCACCCCAGGTAGATTTGTTTTAAAGGTCTTCATACAATAGCAGTTATAAAGTGACTTTTAACTATGTATCAATTACATCGGTGGAACCAATGGAAAACAAATACCACTTAGCCAAGCTCACAACGCATTGTGACACGCTATGAGTTAGTAGATCTGTTTCATGTCACCGTTTTGAAAATGTATTGCCTATAATGGACTAGGATAGGGACTAGAATAGGGACACCAGGTTGAAAGTGTAACCTGCAGGCATCCTGCAATTTATCCTCTCAAAAATATGAAGGAAGCACAGTTGAGTCAAGTCTAGTCAATGGACGTGGGCTGCAGTGACATAATCCACAAGATGGTGGCATTAACAGCGTGTGGGCACATTCAGACAGACAGATAGGATGACATCACCCACAGTCTGCAACCACAGTCATTCCAGCTAAGTGCACGGGCCAAAGATCTGCTTCTAAACCTCTGGCACAAAGAGTCTACACATAAAGCAACATCTCCCAGCTGGCTCATATTTCAGGAGCAGCAGCTCCTAGATGTTTATGACCAAGTGTTGGTCAATCTGAAGGAAAACGAGGAGCACAATGTCATGCCAAATGATGCTAAATGTTTTGTATCGGCGGTACTGAAGGGATCTGTTCTACAACAAGACATCGTTGTACACAGAGTACTGTACATTATGGATTACTAAAGTGTGTGGTGTCGTTTACTGCTGTATTCCACCCTAATTCAGGCTAACATACACATTTAAGATTTCCTCACGCGTCATAGTGCATGACATGACGTGTATTTGGCCCAATCCTGTTTTCTAAACCAAATCTCTTCACTGAACATCTACAAGATCTACAAGCTCACAATGCATTGCTTGCAGATTTGCTATTTTAGCCGAATGTTTACCAATTATTATAAGGATTCCTGTTGAAGACCTCTGCACTAGACTCACCGCTAGTGTTGTAGCACATCGTTGCAGTTACCTCTTTCCATCGGGAGAGGGAGACGACAGACATAAAACGTAAGGATTGCAGCTTTAAAAATGGAGTGAAGTTGTTGAAACATTTAAAGGGCTGCGGCAACCTGTCACCTCTGTGTCAGGTGACCTATTTTAAGGGCAGAGCAATTGGCAAACAGGATCTAAAAGCTCTGTTAAGGAACGTCTTAAAGACACTAGGCGACATTTCCTGAGCCCCTAAAACATATACAAAAGCACTGGTGTAACAAACACACACGCGCGCTCGCACGCAGAGAAGACATACTTGATGTCAACTTGTGGCGACAGCAGCTGCAGGCGGGTGTAGGCGAACATCCAGGCGTAGTTGAGGGCGGTGGGGCAGTGCTTGGGCAGGTGCTCCTGGCGCAGGAAGCTGGACAGGCTGATGACCCAGGGGTCCTGGCCCTGCGTGACGTGGGCGAACACCCAGATGTGCGAGGGGCTCACCACGTCGAACTGGTGGCTGATGGGAGACGAGCTCCACTCCGCCAGGGTCTGCAGGTCGATTCCGCCGGGGCAGTACAGCAGGTTGGTCTATGGGGGTGTGGGGTTAGAGGGGAGAGGAGTGAGGCCCATGTTGTCTGCATGGTTCTCAAACAGTTTCACGTCAAGGACCCCCAAGTTGATACACATTAGTGGCCGAGCACCATTGGAAAAGATTTTTGAGCCGGGGACCATTAATGTGTAAACAATAATAGCAGATCTAACGTGATCAGCTATTTTAATATCTAAATAGCCAAAGAGTGTAATAGGGCCTAACTGTTTAAACTGTTCCTCATTATGCTAGGGATCCTCTGGAACCTCCTCAAAGACCCCTCGGAGTCTGCGGACTCCACTTTGAGAACCACTTCTGTAATCCGCTCACTGTGTGTGTGTGTGTGTGTGTGTGTGTGTGTGTGTGTGTGTGTGTGTGTGTGTGTGTGTGCGCGCGTGCGTGCGTGAGAGAGAGAGAGAGTGAGCGTGTACTTTTACCTGATCAGCTCCTGTGAGATGAATGAAGCTCTCCAGCACCGATGCACTTAATCTGTCCATGACGTCAATGGCCAACTCCTCATCCCCCTGGAAGACGGACAGACAGGCATTAAGTACACATTACAAGAGACTACACAGAGGTGATTTAAAAGTGTTAGGGTAAGTGATATGTTTTTTTCTAAAAGGTTAATGCACTTCTGATAGTAATCATTGCTGTATAGTGTTTGTTCAGTACCAGGGGTCTCCCCGTCTCTCCAGCCATTTAATAAACAGAACATACATTTTCAGGTGGGTGGTCAATCTTCAACACATTACATTTTATAATGTAATCACTTCCAGTTTCACTAAAAGTGGTATCCCGACCAAAAATGCATTTTCTGTTTAATCAAGAGCTGACGAACAAACAGAATATGAAACAATTGAACACGTATTTTTAACACCAACAACAACAAGACTTACCCTACATTTCTGTCATCAGGGGTGAGATTGAAAAAGGTCAGAAAAAGTACTGTTACAAATACAACAATGTTACCATGAAAAAAAAAAGATATAATGTACAGTATATATTCACAATTAAACCTGACAGCGCTATAAAAAAAGAGAGAGAGAGAAATAGAGGATGTAGATGTGGTTGTGTTTACCTTGGCGAGGCCCAGCGCTGTGTGCAGGGCGCGGACCTCTTTGAGCACGTTGACGGCCAGCCTGCGGGTGGCGGGCCGGCAGCTGCACAGCACCACCAGTGCCAGGCCTTCCACCACGTGCAGCACGTTGAGCAGAGGGGTTCGCTCCAGGGACAGAGACGGAGACGGGCCGCTGCCTGCAGGCGCCTGCTGGACATCAGAGCATAGACTTAACACATGGAGACCCACGAGACAAAATGTCTTCTAAATCACGAGAGTTTACTGAAAAACCTACGGTTCTACTGTATGTTAGTGGTGCTCACACTATTTCATGTTCGATAACCCAAACAATTATATGTAATTTAATTGGCCGCCGAACTCCATCTGGAAATATGTTGTTCTAGGGACCCCCCAGAAGCAAAGATATGAGTTAACGTTTGCTGAGAAAGAATATATATTCAAAGATTTGCACACTCACGATAAAAAAACAGCTATTTTTCAATAGCTAAAGTATCAAATAAAGGTTAATGTGGTTAAGCACTAAAGTGAAACAGATGTGTTCCAGGTCTAATTGAGTCTAAAACACAGAGCCTAGGTTGTGGACCCACCTTGTTGCTGCTCTGGACCGCCTGGCGCCACTGGCTGATGAGCTGCAGCAGCATCTTGACGGCGTTGTCCAGCAACGTGGGATGGACGTCCGTCACCTCGCGCACGATGAAGTAGACGAAGCCCGACAGGACGTCCTCGCGCCACTCCGGGAAGTCCACCATCAGGGCCTGCAGGGTGGTGAAGGCCAGGCCACGCAGCTCCTCGTCCATGTGGATGGTCAGCCTGGGAGAGAGAGAGAGCGGCCTGTTTACACCTGCCGCTGGCCACATGAACCATAGCATCGCTATGGGACCATGCATAGTCCCCTTGGTAGAGTATAGACCCAAGATGAATAGGATTTAAGTGGTTCATACATTGCCATTACAAACATTCCGTGCTAGTTTAAATTACAATCCAAGTTGCCTGCCACGTAGAGATAAACGTGTCTGTGACCACCTTCTTAAGCAGCATTCAGCCTTTATGTACCAAATATCTGGAACAAAGTGGCAGAAAAGAGCAGGTCTGCTTACTCTGCTACAACTCTGTTCTGGTTTAACTACCTTTTATTGAGATTCCTCATTCATGTTGTGCTGCACTGTAACGCCACACTCTATAAACTATTTTAAATAACTTTAATCGTATTCAAATGTACCTTTATAATGTGCTTCTTTTGCAGTTTGTTTGAATACTTGACTAAACTTGACTCTAATCCTGGATTTATGCATTTTAGCACAGATGACAAATCATTGCTGTTGGGCAGAAAGATTTCCATATTTATTTTATATTTTATCGTAAATGAATGCCGTACTTTGCAATACTAGTACAAATTACCAATGTCACAAATAGAAAAAATAGCTTATCTACAAGCTCACAGCGCATTGTGATGATGTGACATGTGATCTTGTAGATCTATTCTGTGGGATTTTATAAATATTGAACCAATGAAAAGTATTAAAAAGAGCTTGTGACTAAATAACTACACTGGATCCAGTAGAACACAGGTTATTTTTTCCATTTACTCAAAAGTAATGCTTTTGGTCATGGCAGGTTTCCACCCGTAAGAGACGAAATCGCATCATATTGGACACATGCAGAGTTAATAGAGCCAGTGGTCCAGGAGTGTGTGAGGATCTAACCGCAGACAGACAGTGGTACAGTCGGCAGCAATGCATTCATGAAGATTTTTTGAAATAAATGTAAGAAGAGGGAGAGCGAGACAGCAAATTCCTCTGTTGGGTCTGGAGCTGAAAACACAGAAGGAAGGGGGGAGTGGTTCTTACTTGGCCAGAAGCTCTATGAGGTCTTGTCTGCTCATGCCGTCCGGGATCAGTCTGGGGATGGCCGCCACGCACGTCCGGAACAGATCGATCTTCGGCTTCCTCTCACCCCTGGAACACGACAAATGGATTATGCATTATTCTGGATTACGAGCCCTGGGAACTAGACAGTTCAAGCATGGTAGAGGGTTAACATACGTGATCATGTCCTCTGGCTCCTTGTTGGACATCTGCACGTTGGTCATGCTCATGGAGCGACCCACCTCCTTGTCCAAATGACGAAGGATGTTATCCAAGGCTTTCCTCACTTGTGGGTAGTACAGCGACATGCCTGCAAACATTTATTAAATACATGTCATTACAATTCACACAGCAAAAGCCGAAAAATGTCACTGATAAGAACCTGTATGTGCGCGCACCGCACAGGTTGCGGGCAAACGAAACTGATCGCTCATTAGATGCAACTTTCAGATGGTGTTTTCCTCCTCCCAGTGTGGAAGGTGGTTTAGGGTGGATGTTTACTGTGATCTCTTGCTCTTAAAATATATACCTTGGTTTATGTTGTGTCTTCTTCTGTGTAAAAAATTATAGCGATTCTCAAAGCATTTGTCCCCCCAAACCCCATCTCCAGTCGCAGATGGGGTTCCTATGATGATCACGGCTGCTTGATCGCACAGCTGTAGCCCCTCAAACCTAAATTATACCCAGCCGTGCAAAAGTGTTGCGCCCCGGATCTGTTGGGAATAAGGGCCTTTCTCTGCCCCACCCCTCTCCCACTGTTTATATTGAGTTTAGTTTCCAAGATGGCCGCAGCACCAGGAGGGGGTGGGGTGGAGGTGAGCGGGCGGGGTCGACATATGCCCTTACTAAGCTGTATTCAAGACACTTGCCTTGTGTCTGACACCTGAGTTGTGTCTGAACACAGCTTTGATGGATGTATTCTGCCCCCCTCCCCCCCATAAAAAATGTTTTGGTCAAACCATATGGGCTTCCATCAGAAATGCATCGGCCATTAAACACAGACACAGGACAGACACAAGACAGGTGTCTTGAAAGCACTAAGGCCTACCTATGACCTTGGCCTCTTCGTCAGTCAGCGTGGTGTTGAGGAAGATCTTTTTGACGCGCAGGGTGTTCCCAGATGGCATAATGACCCCCGTGGTCGGCATGGGGGGCTCGCCATCCTTCTGCTGCAGGCTGTCTGCAATCACCAGGAAGGCTCGCAGGCCGATGTTCATCCGCTGAGGAGACACACACACGGGCAAATAGACTCAGACAAGACCTCTTGGTGAGAGAACAGTCCCTGTTTGGTCGTTATGCTAAATCTCCCATGTAGTCTCTGTTATATACTACTGTTTGTATCCCCAATACACATGACGTCGCCAGCTGCTTCTTTTCATCCGGCAGAGAAGAGTTTCACAGCTCGTTTACCCCTGCGCCACCCAAAAGCCAAGAGCAGCGCTAATTTCACTGAATCTTTATTCCATTATCGTTTTCTAGTTTCAACAAAAAGAAGACAGAGAGAGAGAGAGAGCAAGAGAGATATGGATACATATCCATACATTCAATCTTTCCACTTTTTACCTCTGGGTTGATGGTGAAGGTCTTGTGAGATTTTCCCACGCACAGCAGGTCGTAGATAATCTCCTTCATAGCAAAGTCCAGCCGCTCCTGTGCGAGGAACAGACCGGCAATTGTTTTAGTTCATCCTCAGTTTTAAGCTCAGCTGTTCACAATCCAAGCAACCAGACAATGGGCGTCCTACTGTACCTGAGCTATGAACTGGATGATCTTAATGGGCTTCCTACTGTACCTGAGCTATGAACTGGATGATCTTGACGAAGATATTGAGCGGCGTGTCCCGGGGAACCACGCTGCGAGAACCTTTGGGGAAAAGTGCTGAAACGATGCTGAGTAGTCGACTGGGGGAACAGGGAGAGAGAGGACGTGTTCCATGGTGAACAATCACATCCTTTCCACAGCATCTGATACATGAAGCCCGATTTCTACATCATATGATGGTGTCGTGTGGCAAAAATAGCCAAACTACAAGCTCACAATGCGTTGTGAGCTTGTGGCTTGGTTATTTTCTAGTGTGTGACAATGTCGCATGGCGGTGCATGGATGAAGCACGAGGATGCGTTGCGTTAGTAAGCACTGACCTCTGCGTGACCGTGTTGCTCTCACACTTGATTCTGATAATGTAGACCCACAGCAGTCTGTAGAGCGACTCCAGCGCCACGCGGGACATCTTGGGATCTTTGTTCTGCCGATGGGAGACACGAGATTAAGAACCTCGACATATTACAGCTGGTCATTACTCACCTGTAAGATGACAACCATTGAAACCGGAAAAACACCTGTGTAGTTTTAGATTTTTACATTGGCTATTCAAAACGCAGATATACAAGCTCACAGTGTGTCCCTTCGTGCCACACTGCGAGCTTGTACATCTGCTATTTATGTTAACATTTGGGATACATGGGTTAAAGAGGTCTGATGTAGTTAAATGTCTTTCTGAGCAGCTGATCATGGACAACGCAAAACCTATTTTTCAGCCGCAGTGGAGGAGACATATGAGCCACAATTCTGTTCATAACAAAACTTCTGGTTTATTGAAATGCATGATTCTCATGACCTTAGGGGTAGTGTAGGAATGTTAAGAAATTATAGAAGGGTGCATTCTGTGTAAAAACCTGGGGGCAAAATATTCAAATGATTCTGTGCGTGTGTGAGAGTGGGTGGCATTTTTGTAAGCCAGAAACTGGCCCTGAAAGTGTAATTTAATAACATATTAGCCTATTAATTCCAGCAGAAACTATTGTGGGGATTTTTTGTTCTCCATTTTTTGTTCTGGATTTCAGGGGTATTGTTCGATTTGACTCTAGTCTAAAAGGAAGGGTGCATACAAGCTGAAATGAGGTAATGGTGTAGCTTACAGGCATTTCATGTACAAGTTAAGATTGTCTTGTACTTGGTTGTGCACTGGTGTAGCGGCTCGCACGGTGTGTGTGGGACAAGGTGTGCAACCAAGCAGAAACCAGGCTTTAGCATCTCCCATTAAACCCGGGAAAGCATCTGTGTCATTTTAGATTTTGTGTTGGCCAGAGCCATAGAGTAAGACAGAGTTACCTTACGACATCCCACAAGTTTGTAAACCATTTTTCACCTGTGTGAATTATCTAATGTGATCCTGGGCTCTACACACCCTCCGCCAACCTAGTCCCCATATATGGGGGACATGGGGAGAGCAACAGACTTGAACTCATGCTTCCTTCATGCCTTCCTTCATTCCTTCGAGTGTCCAAGTTGCTCCTTTACACCTGACAGGGGCGAGTTTCCCTGGTTGGACGTAGCGAGTGGAAGGAACACGTTATTCCAACCAGTTCCTTTCCCCTCCATCAGGCACCCCGGCTGGCCAGGGGGAGGCAGTTTAGAGACCAGGATTACTGCATGTTTTTTGTGAGGGTACCTACCCTAGGGGACACTGGGAGAACATGCAAACTCCACACAGAAAGGCCCTTTCGCCAACCCGCCTCGGGTATGGGCACTGAGGACACGGAGGAGGAAACACGCCGCCAGCACCCACAGCGTCCCGAGCGGGAATCGAACCCAGGATCTTCTAGCTGTGAGACGACAGCACTACCAACTGTGCCACCGTGTCCCCTCGAGCGCTTTTAGTCATGTGTGCAACATGACAACTGTTCTAAAGAATTATACAGTGATAACTAAAGTCTCTGTAATGTTTATGTTGTACTATTACTAAAAACAATCTAAGATTTAAGACCATTAAAGCTGGGCTGTTGCCTGAGTCCAGTGCATTCTGCCAACTTCCGGTCCAGGACATTGTCACTCTTCGCAATGCTAGTCTATGGAGAAGGGCCGCAATTGGACTGGCTCCATGAAGTGAACAGAGTTGTCGTAACTCTGTCTTACTCTATGGCTCTGGTGTTGGCTATTCAAAAATAGCAGATCTACAAGCTCCCAGCGTGTCACTTCGTGCCGCACTGCGAGCTTGTACATCTGCCATTTCAAATCTTGAGTACTGATTTAGACGGCATTCTACGCTGGACCGGACAGCTAAGCACCGTGCTATATGTCTGGAGAGCGGTCCACGTCTGGACCGAACCGCAGAGAGGAGGCAAGCAGCCCCAGTGCAACACAAACAGACACAGTGTACAGTCCAGTGTAAACACACTGCAGAGGACACAATGGAATCTTTGAAAAAGCTGCCGCTGTGCCCTTCCCCGCCGGCAGCGGGAGACGTGAATGCGGAGACGCGGGGCGGCGAGAGGGGAAACTCGATAACAGATCAGGACGGAACGGTCTTCGACTGTACTACCTCTAAAACACATAAACACACAGGCACGCATGTGCACTCGCGCGCAGACACACACACACACACACACACACACACACACACACACACACGCACAGCTGAGAGAGCAGACTGCAAAAACACCAAACACCTTGATATCCAAATGAACCTGTGATCTCTGATCAAGGAACCTCTCTAGGAACAGGGAGATGGTGTGGGTGGGTGGGTGTGTGTGTGTGTGTGTGTGTGTGTGTGTGTGTGTGTGTGTGTCCACTCTACTGACAGAAACAACAGCACTGTGCTCTACTTTGCGACAACACACAGGTCAGCAAAGCTATTGATGCAGAGACACAAAAGCAGAGTGGCTGAGAGGAAAAAGAACAAAGCCACGTTGCAATCTGGAAAACATTTGCAACTAGGAAGCATCTTCCTCTATTCTCTCTCCATAATGAAGTGACTCTTTCTGAGATGTCATTATGTCACCCCGAGGAGGTGGCCCGTCACTGGCCTACTTCTAGCCAGGCAAGCTAGGTGACCCACCCAGGCCCCTTCATCACTGCCATCGGCTAGGTGACCCACCCAGGCCCCTTCATCACTGCCATCGGCCCCACACTCACCTGCAACGTCTCAATCTGCTTTCGGATGCTGTTGTTAGATGGCATCTGGAGCCAGTGAACGTCAGAGAGGGGCAAACGAAAAACACAAAATAAAAGGAGGACAGGAGGAGACATAGTGGGGAGGTGTAGGGAGGGAGAGACGTGCAGGTTACAGGGAGAACAGAGAGACAGAACACAATAGAAACAAAACAAACATGACGAGAGCAGTCGCAACTCTTGTCAGTGTTAAAGGAAAACCACAGATTTTCAACCTAAGAGTCATTTTTCTGATGTGAGGATCAATAATATAGTGTTGTTTCATGATATCGAGCGTACGGAATGCACACTCGATATCACGACATGAAATTGCCATTTTTTATCAAACGTATTATTGAGCGCTTCGCATAAAAACAATGGGATTTAGATTGAAAATCAGCTAGGGCTGCAGTCATCCATTATTTTCGCACGGTTATTTGATATTTTTGTGTTTTTTTCCATGAATCGACGTGAAGACATTTGAATAGATTTATATAATCGACTAAATCCATTTGTCTGGTTAACCATTTATGCTCTATATTATACTTGTCCTAATACAGCGGTGTGTGGTAGAAATAGCAGATCAACAAGCTTGTAAATCTACTAATTGCCTATAACAGCGACAACAGGATGAAATTAGTTATTGCAGCCTTCACGGTACATGTTTGCTATTTGTATTTAAAATAAAGGGGGGGGGGGATAAATTATTTAATTCAAATACATTATTTATTGTATAATTGGTTAAATTGATTGATCAGAATAACTGCTGCACCCATATAATCAATAAACTTTTCCTTTAACAGCACGTCAATCAGCCACCGTCACTCAGTGAGATGAATTGTGTGGATTTAACTGCAACTGTTTACAGTTACGATGCCGATTTTGCTACACTACAAAAAAAAACACATGGAAAAACTGCATTTGAACACAGATAAATGGCAACATTTCTAAACGTGTGAAAGCAAATCATTAAAAAAAAAGTGCATTAATTATGGGGCAAGTGAATTGATTGACAGACAGACACAGACAGACAGAACACAAAGCACAGGATGCAGACAGGACGAAGAGAACGACATGATGGAATGTGTGCATGCAGGAGTTTGAAGACAAGAAGCCCTACATCCAACTCTGAGAGTTGATAACTCTCAGAGTTAAATAAACACTCAGGGTTTCACAGTGTAGGGCCAGAGTTCAATCATCAGTCCAATCAATCTCCTGGTCCATGTTGGCATTATTTTTAACCCCGTGTGGATATACTTAATCTGCTGAATTAAAAAGTGTCAAAGACCTTTCGCTTTGACGTTTGCGAGAGCCCTCACAGGGTTAAAAATCGAATGGCTAAACCTGCTAAAACCTGGAAATCCCACAACGATCGGAAGCGAATCACAAGACAACAAATCAATCACCACAACAGGAGGCACTGATCACAGTGATCAATAAGGGAGGAATCCGTGTCAATCACAGTGGAGGGGGTGGGGGGTGTAGAGGAGAACAATGTGACGAAATCACTGTCCCGAGATCACAGAGGGACCATTCACAACACCATAGGGAATCCCCAACACAAGGAGCTTACAGAGAGAATTACACAATGTCCAACAACAACAACAACACACACTCCAAGTCATCCAAGGGTCAATCCATACCAGAGACCAGTGGTGGAAAGTAACAAAGTACATTTACTCAATTACTGTACAATTCGGAGGTAGTTTACTTGAGTATTTACTTTATACTTCTACTCCATTACATCTCAGAGGCAAATATTGTAATTTGTACTCCACTATAATTATTTGACAGGTTTAGTTACTAGCCATTTTGCAGATTTAAATTATTATTACAAAACGTGCATTAACCACTTGTAAGTATCTTGTACTTCTACAAGCAAACAAACAACTCATCGCATAGCTTGCATCGGATATTTTCAAATTTGACCATTTGTACTTTTGCACTTGTCACAGACAAGTACAATTCAGAATACAGAACATTTACTTTTCTTCTATATTGTGCTAAGTAAAGAATCTGAGTACTTCTTCCACCACTGAGAGACACCACAAGAGACTCCACACACACAGTGCTCCACTAGAGGATGAGGGATCAGTATATGATTGGTAGAGGACGAGAGGAGGTATCGGCTTGATTGGTTTTTTATTGGTAGTACAAAAGGGGAGGGATCGGTTTGATCCGTTTGTGATTGGTAGAGCACAAGGGGAGGGATCGGTTTGATCAGTTCGTGATGATTGGTTTACAAGGAGTCATTAGCAGGCCTGGGTCAAAAATAGCTCTTGACATCACATGTGACACGTGAGATACCCTTCATCTGGAGGACAAGGAACCTCTTGATACGATATAAAAGTTGTAGGATTCATTTCACCTACAGTATATATCGTTGTGGAATTAGCAGAATACTGGAATTCCGGTATTCTAGTGTTGGATATAATTTGACAATCAGCATTGTAAAACCATATCATCCACTTTGTTTGTTTTGTTCCAAGTGAACTAAATACAATGTTTGGGGGAGGTCTTGAAAAGTGTTCTGCAAGAAAATGCTCTGACAGGGAACAATTCCACTGGTCAGTCACCCATCAGGAGCAGAGTACAGGGGGCATAATGATTAGAAGCAGCTTCCAGCCGCTGTGGCACTAATGGTCATCTTCACAGTTCATTTGACCATATAGCTTCATACTTTCATTGCAGGCCAGTGTCGTGCAACAACAGCAGCTGATCTACAAGCTCGCACCACTTTGCAATGTGACGTGTTGTGTGAGCTGGTAGATCTGCCATTTCTGGTGCATGACACCTGTACGCAACTCAAGTATAAAGCGAAAGTTCCGAATGTAGCTATGGTTCTATGAATCCCAAATGACCGCCAGAGGTGGTGTTTTCTCAAGCGGTCAGCAGGGATGGAAATAGAATGGGCTTCCTAGTTTAGAGCAAATTCTGCATGAGTTGACTTCAAATTGCCCGTGGTTATTAACAGGTCATGAGCTATTCCTGTCCAGGTCTGGCTGCCGGTGACCAGAGGAAGGGAAAGCACATTGTGATCTTGAGCCAGAACCACAGAGCACTCAGCACACCAGTGTTGATTTTGACAGAAAATTTCGTTTTAGTCATAGTATTTTGAATGAAATTCCATTCCGTCAAAATGTTTGTCTTCTGAAATGTTTTAGTGTTAAGTCTAGTTTTAGTTTACTAAATATCATAAGATTTTAGTCGACTAAATATACAGTTCATTTAGTCGACTAAAATGTATCTTAGCGGGCCGTGATGGCGTTGTAATGCCTGGTTTATACTTGGCCGCATGCCGAAAATAGCAGATCTACAAGTACACAACGCGTCATGCTGTGACATGTTGTGAGCTTGTAGATAACCATTTTCAGAACGAGACACCTGCATGCAACCAAACATGAAACAACTTCTTCTCCACTAGTCCCTCCTAAACATTTTAGTCAAAGTTTTTATTAGTTTACTTAATTGCCAATATATTTAGTCTTGCTTTTAGTCATAACTTAGTGTTTATAAAGTTTGTCAGTGAAAAAAAGGTATTTGACAAATATTTTTCGTCATAGTTTTAGTCGACGAAATCAACACTGGAGCACCCGCTAAAAAAGACATCAAAATTATTTGTGCTGTAAGCGGTATTGAGCATAATACTGTATCAACTTACCTGGAATACCATCATCTCACTGGTGCATTTTTATGCTTTAACTAGGGCACTTGAAACAGTGTAGGAGTGTAGGTGTTTACTAGGGTTCTATTTTAAGCGGGCGCGTGTTGCTTACGCTGCCTGCGGATAAAAGGAAGTTCTATAAAAGGGTTTCATATCATGAGTCATAAGACCTCTGAGGTTCAGTGTTTCCAAAATGCATTGGAAAAATGTAGTTAATTTAAATCTGAAAATGTAATTCTTGAAGTGAAGACACTTTAAAAGGAACTCATTGTCAATAAATAGTGTATACAGTGTCCTCTAACAATATCCGTTGGCCTCGAGGCTAGTGCGTGTGTGGTACAGTAAAGTACCACACACTGGTTTTCAACAAAGGGGTTGGGGACCAATAGGGGTCCTTGAAGGAGATTCCAGTGGGTCACCACAGCTAAATGACTGATAATCAAGAACCAAAATGGACTGCAACCCTGACTGTAAAATGGAACCAAATGGACACATTTAGTTCAATTTGTACAGGACAAGGTCAGAGTTGAATTAACAGAGACCTAACGCATATCAAACTGTGTGTCCTTCGAAATAGAAAGGTGTAGAATGACTGATTTAGAAGATAAACCAGTGGTTCTCAAACACTTTCACGTCAAGGGCCCCTAAACTGATAAGCATGAGGCTGCAGACAGCCATTTGAAAAAAAATATATACCTGTAGATAATTAAATTTTTTCGTTAGATTAGATTTAAAACCCATACTTGGGGGGTGAGGGGATAACAGTGGAGAAAGTGAATCCTATGATCTGTCAAAGTCATTCTTAAAATGTTTTCTCTTCTAGCTAGTGAAATCATTTATGCTGGGGACCCTTGGGGGGGTCTGGGGACCCTTGAGGGGGTCACCGGACCCCACTTGCGAGATGAGACTCTGCTACTGTACCTTGAGGTGTGAGAGGCAGTTCTGGAGGAAGATGTGCCAGTTGTTGAGGAAGAACTGCTTCTGACTGACACACAGTAGGCACGTCACCAGAGGATACAGAGCCTGGGGGAGGGAGAGCAATGCCGTTAGCGTAAACCAACCAAAAGGGCAAGTAGAGATCACCAAGAGAGGGAGACTGGATTTAGTCCCACATGGCCGTGTGATCAACGAGTAGGGTTGGGATCCGGAAGCGGATCCAACATTGAGCAACCGGAATCATTAAATTCCTCAAGGATCACATTCCTATCAGAGATCTCCGCCCACCAATATGTCTACAATACATCTACATTCAACGAGATGAAGACGAAGATAATACTACAATAGAACAGTGGAGAAAACATGCTGATAAAGCTAAAACCACTGCTTTGAGAACTAAACATCCCAACATGAACTCTTTGCATTATTTTTAATGCAAAGAGTTAATGTAGGCACTGGGGCTACGGCTACTTGGAACAATGCAAGTTGGAACCCAGTTATGTCTGTGTCCCTTTAATGCACATATATAGAGTTCTTTGTCAAGCATTCCAAAATATGGAGTCTATGCAGATGTAAGAACATCATTGTGATGTCAGAACAGGCCAGTTCCATTATGGAGATCTAGGGGTGATCAATTGGCTAATTTGGACCCCGACAAGCGCCATGGCAGAGGCATTTTGTGGCGGTTCTGGACAACCATAGGTCCGACCGACTCAAGGCCGGGCACTGCACTCCCTGTGGTGGTGTGGAACATGTGTGTCGAATTTGAGGTCAGTGGAGCGAACGGTTCTCCAGTTACGTGGATTACAGACGTACACATACAGACATGGTGCATTTTATAGATATACGTAGATATAGTGCCCGGCTGTAGAGCACCGAGTCGGTAATGATGGAAGTTGGAGATCCATGCCCCACCCGGCTATGCAATGCCTATTGTACCTGTCAGAGTACCCATTCCATCCATCTGTCTGTGTCCCTTTTATACCCATATATGGAGATTTCTGTATCTGTCTCTCTGTGTCCCTTTATTCCTATATATGGAGTTCTGTGTCTGGCATTCCCAAATACAGTATTGAGTGTTGTGATGTCAGAACAGGCCAGCTCCATATAGGCAGAGGCCTTTTTTGGCGGTTCTGGGCAACCGTGGGTCCGACTAACTCGACACCGGGCACTGCACTCCCTGTGGGGGTGTGGAACGTGTGTGTCAAATTTGAAGTGGGTGGGGGGAATGGTTCTCGAGTTAGGTGCATTACAGACGTACACACGTAAGTACAGACAGACAGAGACATGGTGCATTTATAGATAGATATTATTTGTAATCTCCAAATAGCTTCCAGCCAGTATTAGCCCCTATAACTTTAGATGTCAATGGATGACGGCGGAGATCTATGATCGTCTATGTGAGATTAGGTTGGCTTAAAAGGAAACGGAGAGAAAAGTGAGATGGGGGTTACCAAAGAGTGCTTCTTCCTGGAGCTAAGGTCAAAGGTGGTCTGGTATAGCATCTCCACAAAGTTCTTCAGGCACGGCACATTGACTTCATTCTTCACCGCCTGAAGAGAGCGGGGAGGGGAGGGGATGGGTTTAACTCAACATGTTACACATTGACTGGATGGGATTAACTCACATTGACTGAACACGTCCAAATGGACAGTACAATGGGCAATGAGTATAATGGACCACAATGGAAACAAGCCCCCTGGGGAATTTGTGTCATCCTTTTAGCATAACATTTGACTGTACTACCTGTACTGTTAATAATCATGTTAATAAAGTATTCAATCAATCAACACAGCGGGTGGTGGAGGTGCACTGGAACTCACAGCAGCAACAGGGATGAGGATCTCCACGAACAGACCTGCCAGAGCGTGCTTGATGTCCTTATCCTTGACCTCCAGAAAGTACTGGGCACATTCCTGGAGGGGGGAGGAGAGGTGGTCACACAGGAACACACACATGAGTGGAACATTTTACAATCTCCTGGTCAAATTCATCAAAGTGGTCACACGTACTGTATAGGCAAGTCTGACTAATAATGACGCCATTTGGTTTCATTTGTAGACTCTCACAGTGAAATTAACACTTACAGTGCATTAATATATCTATGATGCCATGAAATGAGCCATGAAACAGGAGAACACAATTTGTTCTTAAAATGAACAGAAATCTAGGGATTTGTTTTTCCTCAAAGTCTTAGTGACAAGTGACAATTTTAGTTTTAACAGCAGTTACAGTCTGCTGTATGTTGGGAGACTGTCGACGGTACATGAATTTGTTCTGCAGGTCGTATAGATAGATAACATATGTGACAGGTGCCAGCTGAAAGTGCCTCAACTCGCCAGAATGAAATGGTCTAAATGGTCAAAATAAAACCGTTTTTTTTTTAATGTGATTTTCTTTTTTTTTCATATTAAGACTGTTTGAATGTTGAAGAAGGTTTTTATTCCAACAGATTGTTCATTTGGGCAAATTAAACGTATACATTTATATGTCAAAGTAGGCTCGTTTTTTAACAATGTTTTGGGGCCGGAGAAGCGGAGTTCTGAGATTTGCATGTTGTTTTCGATTGGTCCTGAGATCTCTTTGTTCTGAGGTTTCACGCTCTGGTCACCGCCCATTAGCGTGCTTGTGTGTTTATAAACACAGAATTATTCTACATGGCTATAGTATGGAGGAGCTTTTGGGTTATACTTTACAGGAAAATAAACAAAACCACGTAGCTACACGCTCAAATACGCTTCCCAGCCTGGAGAATAGACTTCCACCATCACACAACAACAGGCTAAAAGCTAGCTAGCCTAGTTAGCTAGCTGTCTGTGTGTCGTGTGTTAACAGAGGGACATTGTCTTAACTGCTGAGATGTTGTCATAAGCATCTAAACACATGTTTTCACTCCTAAAATGTATAAAACTAATAATACATGTGAAACGTTGCCCGTTAGTGCTATATTGCTTCATCCATGGAAGAGTGTTGCTGCTTATTATTGTTCTTTTCCTCCAGCCGCAAAGAGCCAAAATAACTCGTCTTTTCTTTAAATCATAACTCGCTCATTTTTTGCTCATTTAAAAAAATTCAAAATACTATATAAACTACGAAATTCGGGCTTTCATTTTGTATATAGATCGTTTGTGTAGGCCGTCTCTACGAAACGGTATCAAGTGAAAAGGAAATGTCGTTTTGTGTAAAAGATCGTCAAATATATGGCCGTTAGTACTGTTAATTCAACATCCGGTGAGGGGAGGATACGGATTGTGTATGGAAATCAGCGCATACAGTGGGTGGGCTTTAGACCGGATGTAAGCCACATCCACTAAATGTACACTAAATAGAAATGGTGTAGCCTACTGCAGCTATTTACAACCAGGTAGTGTATAAGTGAAATTGAACACTTAAATTAGTATTTAATACTTGAATACTTATACTTAGTATTTAATACTTAGTACTTTCAAAAGGGTTTATTGGGGCACCTTACAAATTGCATTGTTTGTTTAAACATGTCAGTGTTTTATGGTTTCTATATTGCACTGTTGACAGCTAAAACGTTCTAAGGTGGTCATTGTGGGTGGAGTTAAGTACCTATTGTCCCTCCCATTGTCACACCCACTTCTATCCAGCTCTAAGGTGTTAAAAATGTTGTGAATATTGAAAGGGACTTTTCTCAGCTTTGGGTGAAAGGCCCCAATCATTTTAAAATGGTTATATCTCCTTCAATTATTGTCCAATTTCATTGAATGATACATCATATGAAAGCTTACATTCTGTACTTTAATAATCTGTAATAATATGTAATCTGTAAAAATCGAGTTGAGGCACTTTTTGCTGGCACCTGTCACATATGGCCGCTAACCAGCGATGTATAGGGAATAGAAGAGGTGATCGTAAACTACTGCATATTACCAGACATCTTCCATTAACAAGGTGGTCAAATCAGCGTCATGTTGAGATGAGCAGCGCATCGAGCCAGCGTTTTTACTGCTGTATTGAGCCACTGCTCCGTTCACAGCTCTTGGCCAAGTCCGCAACACACACGCACACAGTTACAGACACACACAGACAAACACGCACTTCTTGGCAATGTATGGTGGGCGTGTGATCGTTATTCATCTGGCTTTATGAGGCAGCGCAACGGCGAGCTTGCTGAGCTTCAACAAAAGGGGGCAGCAGCAGTAAAAGTTCCCTGCTACAGCGTGGTTGAGAGCAAATACGTGGAGGTGATTAGCCAACAGTCATCTACCTGATTGAATCCCGATTTATAGAGCTTCAGGTTATGAAGCTGTGAGCTTCTGCCGTTTTCGGCAATAAAGCCAAGCTTTGAGTCAGACGTTAAGTGAGAAAGAGGCGAGGTGCTGCTGGTGTGAGTTCGGCGTAAGCTAGCGCATGCTTTTTGGAGCACACGCTATGGATGTCGCTAGAGTTTTTACCTGCATGAATTGAAAGGAGGCCTCAAAGTCCTCCACAGGGTACATTTTGACCCGGAAGAACTTCATGCCCATGACGAGAGTGATGACACTCTGGACCACGTAGGGGCTCTGTTCCTTCTGCCTGAGCTCCTTCAGTTCTGTGATGAACTTCTTCCTTACCGCCTGAAACCTGAAGAAGACACTCAGTGAATGTGATACACTTACGTTTTAAACATGTCGCAGAAGGCTATTCATATATGGCCTCATATGGTGGGTATACAGAAGAAAAGATTACTTGGATTGCGTGAGGACGCCGATGACCTCGGCATACAGGTCTGCGATGATGTGCACATTTCCCGTGTTGGGGCCAGAGTACCTGGTAGATCAAGAAGAATGTTGTTATCACGTTATGAACTAGTAGAGGAATGTTCAATATCTTTGCAATGCCACCACCCCCCTTCCTCAACATCATACAATTTCTACCATTGGCTATAGTCTGTTTCTAATACTGGCTGGCCTGGATGTAGGGCTGCTAGTCATATAAAATTCTTCACATTGAAATATCCATGTGGAAGGGAAAATTATTCACCATTCATCTTTCCATCTCCCAACTACATCCCTTTTAAGTCACGGTTAGTTTGGATTTGCTAAGTGGAACTCTGTAAGTTATAGGAAATGCATTCAAGTAAATGGGAGTCGGCTGGACCAGCTTAGAATAAACATCATCTTTAATGATTGAGACCCTTATCAGATCGGGTCAGTAGAATTTGAGATGACATATCAAGCGTTAATCTCTTGTTTATCGATCGACAATGTGCACGGCACACAATATAATTTTATGGAGGTATCCAAAGAGCACAGACTAAGGGCCCTATTTGTCAGTGCCTTACTTACCCTGTATCCCTAAACTGCTTTGCCTTTTTTACTATTGTGAAAATAAAATTGGAATAGTTCAAATAGCCGATCTACAAGATCACAACATGTTTATTGATCGGCTAGTTGAACAATTTTTAAATATCTTTCAAAATATAAAAAAAAAAGAATCAAAGGGAAATAGCTCCCCAAGTTTCTGCCTCAGTATTCACTCTGACAAGACTATCCGACAGTAACAATGTGCATGTCGATAAAACAAGATTGGAAGATAACGTGTGAAATGTCTTTTATTCTCCTGAACCAATTATCTAACAAAGGTCACACTGATTCAAATGTAGTTTATGCATTACGCTTGTTAGCTTGGTTCTCATTGACGTCAATGCATTCCATCAAACTGCCAACTCCAGTATGCCTCCCAGTGTCTGACAAATCTGCCAGCTGGAATTGCCAGAGCAATTAAGTGACACATACCTGTCCTTTCCTTATTTACATGCCACATTAACAGTGAATTAATCGAGGACAATTTTTGCTACATAAATATTATGAGCTTGGAGGCACAACCAACTTAAAAATACCTTAAACAGTTAGAGCCGTTATGATTGGACCAACCCTAGCTAACCAGAGGAACCTATTGGCTGAGTGCTGCAGTGTGGTGAACATGTTAATAAAGAGCCAATGTGTTTTCTTTAAGAGGCATTAATGATGTGGACGGATCATGAAGTCACACATGGGCCATAAAAAGCACTCTATCCAAACAGCCATAAAGCGAATGCACATCCCCTGTCACAAAGCCACGCCCACAATGGAGTGAGTGAATGATTAAGTGATGTTTGATACGTTCATCAATGACCGGCCTAGTCACAAATACCTTTCATTTCATTTTTTTACTCGAAATCTTTTCAAAAGTGCAATATTTACAAGCTCACAATGGTGTGAGCTTGTATATCTGCAATTTTTGCCACACAACACTGTCGTATGACAAATAATACTGTAAGTGGTGTGTGTGTGTGTGTGTGTGTGTGTGTGTGTGTGTGTGTGTGTGTGTGTGTTCACACTCACCCCTCTTTATGCTTAAAGTGCTTGAACGCCAGGTTGAGAACTTCGTGTACTAAACCATCTGGCACTGGATGAAGAGGAATCTGTGACACAGGCATTAAATCATTAGTCTTATTTTGCAGCACTGATACTCCCCCTTCATGCTTCCCTCTTCGCTACCATTCATTCTCCTCCTCCTCCCTACACAAGCTGTGCCAAGGACAAGCGGAGCTCCGGTCTCCAGGGCTGCTGTGTGCTTTGGAATGAAGTGTGTGTGCTGTGGGGACACGGCCAGAGAGCCTGGACCGGGGAACACATTCAGAAGACAGCCCTGCAGGAGGGTGTGTGCTCCTGACTATTTACCATTCTGCCTGCATGCTCACAATGAGAAGTGGAAAAAGAAGAGCACTGTACAGTATAATGCTATGGCACTGGTTCTCAGCGCTATACGGTGGGTTCTGTGGGTTTGATTAAGTTAGAGTGGGTCCCCAGCAAAATGACGAATTGCGTAAACACTTAAGACCTATTTCATCTACAAGCTCACTAAGTGTGAGCTTATAGTGGGGGTCCATGACATGAAAATGTTTGAGAACCACTGCAATATGGTATTTTATCTGTTGAAATGTTTCTCTAATTCTGTCTTGTTATATTTCTATTATGACCATGTACCTTATTATGTGTACTGTATATACTGTATAATATTAGAAAAATGTTACTGTCTGCAATGTCGCTACGTACAGTATCTTATGCGCATTTGACAATAAAGCACCTTAAACCTTATAGTATTTAGTATTTAACTGTTTAAGAGCTTTTTGCCATGGCCAAAATAAGGATTATTGATTGGTTATTTGACTATGTTTTGATTATGTTTTGATAATCAATTAGTCAATTAGTTAATTAACATTAAAACATTTCAGAGAGACAGGACAGGCCCCCAGAGAGGAAGGGCCTGAATGTGGAGGCTTTACAAACATTTTTTGATAAGCTGGCATCTGGCTGCCAAGGGCGGTCTCAAACCTCCCCAAAACTGGAGAACTTCTCCACCTCATGCGTCAGCACGGTTTGAAAAGGTGAAGTTTAACGGCCCCCGTCACGTTGAGAAACACCACCACCACTTGTTTTGGTTTGTACCAGTGATAATGTAGTGCCTTACTGCGTTGGCACAGAGCTGCTACAAGACCAGAGACATGCAGCGAGCTGCTCACCTGTTTTAAAACTTCCACTGAAACTAAACAAAAAATGAAATCTATGGCCAAGTCTCTCCGCTCCAAAAGGTAGTCTTTATCCCGGTGCTGTTCGTCTCTGTAGAGAGGAGAGAGAGAGAGAGAGAGAGAGGAAGAAAAGACAGATTATCAACAACACGATAATGCTGAGATCCAAAATCACTGAGGTGATTTCTAGACGAGGACAGCATCATGCCTGATGTATAATTAGTTGCATGCAGGTTGTCGCACACCTGAAATAGACAATCAACAAGCTCACAGCTTGTAGATTGGCTATTTTTTATATGCGACGCCCATGCTTAACTATAGAATCAAGCCTTACCCTTTGGACTTGGTGCTGGAGCGAGGCCTGTATTCGTAAGACTCGTCCTCAGTGCCGCTCTGCCGGCGGTACCAGTCGAACAGCGTGCGCAGCAGGGAGGGCAAACAGTGTTCCGCTATTGAGCTCATAGAGCTTATTAACTGGAAAACAAACATCGCAAGTGTTAACTCCATTCACACCAACGGACCGATTTATTTGATTGTTTTTACAATGGCAGATCATGGAGCCTTGTCAATACTTCCAGTAAGTTAGAGCAAACACTAGTATCGTAGTAGAGTTGCAGCATGATTGTGATGCACTTTTAAAAGCTAAGATTTTGTTTTGTTTTTTTATCAGATTTTATATATAAATGAGCACCAGCTAACGGGATGGGCAGAGCAATATATCGAATTATCCAATATGATACAGTGGGCCCTATTTTGTGTGTCTTAAGTACCAGGTCTTATGACATAACGTAAGACCTGGAGGTGTGGCCAAAACTGTTCTGCCACTCAAAACAACAAATAGGGCCCTGTATGCGTTACAATGAATTATGTATCATATTTTAATTACATCTTGCAACAATGTTGCTTACAATTACAACTTAGGTATTTAGAATATTATTATTTCAGGGGTATTTAGACCCTAGTCAACAAATAATGGGATAAATGGTCAGTAGACTGCAAAGACGATCAATTTAGTGCTTCGGAGTAACTAGGATACCATGTCAACAAAAGACCGAGCATCTGTCAAGAACGGCATGCCATCTAAAAAACATCGAAGCTTTCCCTTCAGACACGGTTATAAACAGGTCTTATATATCAGTTATTAAATATACAACATTAAGCAAAGAATGATATGAAACACAAGCACGGTGTGAATGTTCCCCAGCTGTGATGTTCATGAAAGGTGCAGAGCCAAAGGGTGCAGAGCAGAGGTGACCCCGGCCAGTGGGTGACATACTGGAGCTATTGATTGGGCCTGGGGTGTGTGTGTGTGTGTGTGTGGTGTTGGATGACATGTCGAGCACAGCGTGCTCCTGATATCCTATTGAATGGCGCTCGCTGCACCACCCGCTTGCCGGGCTTTTCTGGCGCTCCAAACATCTCATCAGCACTTTTCATAGCATCCATGATGAGGCCCGATTATAAATCAGCTTTAACTTGTACTGGGATAAGCGGAGCAATAAAAAGCAGTTAAGGAATGATATACAGTAGCCGTGAAATAGATCGTTGCTGTTGGGCAGAAACTACATATTCTAACATTTTGTGGGTTTTTTGTGTTTAGATACTTTTGCTACAGTATATATTCATTTTATTTGATTCCTGAAAAGGTTTCCACCCGACATAGACAATAAAACGCTATAGCATATGTGGAATTGATGGAATGTGACTAAAGGGTCGAAAGGAGAACACAGGAAACGAGCATCGTATCGGCTTTAGATGGCGACACCGACATCCGGTCACACATTGCAGGCGATGTGAGGTGAACCGACCTCCAACATGCGGTCTGTGTGTACGTACTGTGTGTGTGTTTAGGGGCCGGCACAGTGCTCTGGTGGGTGCAGGGTGATGGATGCTGCGTGAGTTAGAGTTACGCAAGTGCTCCCTCTGACCTCACGGCGCCAGGACGACACACTCCAGCACCCGGTGCTGATTTACTGCTGAGGATGACACAGCGATTCCACATTCTCTCTCTCTCTCTCTCTCTCTGCCCACACTCTCTCTCTTGTTTCTGCCTCGTTCGCTCACAATGGAGGCAGCTGGATCTATAGCTCGCTACCCTCGTTGGCTTTTTTTTTTTTTTTTTTTTTGTTTGTGCTGAACAAAGCACTGCTGCGACAGGGCGGCCCCATTGTTCTGCACCAGTCAGAGATGAGAGACAGATGGACCATTGAGTAGGGGATTGATTGGGTGTTGTTGGGGTGGTGGGGTGTGTGTGTGTGTGTGTGTGTGTGTGTGTGGGGGGGGGGGGGGGGGGATGGGGGTTGTGGTGGGTTCATACACTTGAGGTACAGTAGGAATAGAGGAATTATCCAAACCTGCAACGTGTACAATCTCACAACGCGTCACGATGCGTTGTGAGCTTGTAGATCGGGAATTTTCAGCATGTGACTCTGGCATGCAACGCAAGTATAAGTCAGAAGATACAAACAAGAAGTTTTCCATTAAATTATTACTGCTGGACTCACCTGATCAAATTGTGCGTCTTCCCCTCTCTGAAGGGATCGGGACAGGGGCTTTTCCTATGTGTGAATGGGTGGGGTGGGTAGAGGGAGACATAGACAGACAGACAGAGAGAGGAGAGGGTCAGTTGCTAGTCATGGGGCAGAATGGATTCCTCTCATAACAGCACAGTGATGTCGGTGGTGTCGGGCGGCCTGGAGGGCAAGGAGAAATGGGAGAACAGTGCTGGCGGTGACGATGTCGCAGAATATGACAGTGAGATAGGCCCCTCCGTCAACATCCAGCCAACACCTCACCCCGCTGGACAAACACAGCAGCCCAGCTAAAACGGAAATTAAGGAGGGAAAGAAAGGTAGATGTGGAATGAGAGAACCGACCAGAACTCTAAAGATGACTGAATGGAGGGAGAGCCGCCTAAAAAAGTGAGGATGTGTCACAGCTTCCAGCAGATGTTATAATACCCCCCCAACGTAACATTCACGCACAATTAAAATGACACTGACATGTTCATTGTGTCACTACAGTAAGCCATGAACCCGAAGTGCAAATTCTGGCGAAAGTCATTCTGAAGCACCGACGATTCAAACTCAGGTCTCCCACGTGGGAAGAAGCACTAAAGCCAAACATCTTGACTTAAGCTATATAGGGCCTAAATTGAAACAAGACCACAAGGACTTTTTTTGGTGCTATCCCTTTGGGACTGAGACTTGACTGTACTCTGTTGCTGTTTTTTACCTTTATGTTCAATAAACTATTCAATCAATAAACCGCTAGCCTAAGAGAGAATTCCCTTTTGGCTGGGGGAGATAAAGCTTTTGGTCTTCAGGCAGAGGCTCTGAGCAACTCTACTACCAACGTGTACAGTAGACTAAAGTGGATACACAGGGAAAAGTGTGTGTGTGTGTGTGTGTGTGTGTCTCTCTCTACTCACCAGCGGTTCGGCCATCACCACCTCGATCTTCTTCTCGGCCAGCACAGCAAACTCGGCGAAAAGGCTTTTGATGACGAACTCCCCAGGCTTCAGCTCAGGGTCGATGATGATGCTGGACATGATGGCGGCGTTTCGCTTCTCCCACGAGAGGGGAGTGACGGAGGAGGGGGCTCGGCGTCTACTCACGCTGGTGCTCACTGGTGCCGAGGCTGTGGGGGGGGAAAGAGAGAGAGATAGATAGATATTAAAGGAGATCAGAGAGGATACGAGTGATCAGCCCAAAGGATGTTTAGTACTAAATGTATAGGTGTGGAGTAGGGGTGTTAATCAAATTTTTTGAAATATAATATTGCAGATCTACAAGCTCACAACGTGGCTCTTTCTATTTTAACATAATTTTATTTTATTGAAGGAATGTGACTGTCACAGGATAAGATAGTCCGTGATAGAAAGGAACCCTTCTAGTTCTCTGGGGGGAAAAAAACAAATTTACAAGACAAACACAAACCCTCCCACCCAACGACCCAAAATCTGACAGTAAATAAGATACAATGAAGAGGCAAGAGCGCATGCATGCATGACAGCATGGGCGATACGCTTGTTGGTCCAACATATTATACACACAGTATGCGTAACCCATACTGTATACTCAAGCACTGGAGGGGCCACCCTGACCACATATCCATTCAACAGAGGCTGCCAAATTTTCAGGAAGACAAAGTGTCTTATTATATATAAAAAAAATAAAACCTTTTCTGGATACAAAGGTTTCCATCGATCATCCTCTTAAACCCTATATACTCCCCCAGGGGTCTGTACTTGTTCCTCTCCCTCTATACCTAAAATAGAGCCCACAAAGTGTTATTTTCTCTGAATTCTCAGCTATGGCATGGCATGGCCAGAATGGACACTAGGATTCCCGTGATTAAATGGTTTATTCAGATTCAGGACGGTATAGAGAAAGGTCTCACAGGTCTCTAGTTGCAATCAAACAGGAGACATCGCCATTATGTGGTTGACGGACTAGCCAACAATAACACCACAATGTGCCACAAAAAAATCCCAAATGCTTTGAAATGTGTTTGCAGTCCAAGTAAATGTGTCCTCCCAGTTGCCTGGATAATCAGCTAAATGTCACTTATTTTAACAAAAACCAGTACAGAAACTTTCAACGCGGTACTTCCCTTGCCAGACCACCAACATCATTCACTGACCATAACTTTGACTTCAGCAAAATATATCATCATTTTGGAAGCAGTAAAAATGAATTTTGCCACATGGTTGCCCTTCTGAAATATTAAAGAGTCAGTCCTCAAATCAGAGACAGTGCATCTAAATTCCTTCATTACAAAAGGCCATGACTATATTAACAACAACAGATGATATCTGTGTACTGTGTTGTGGACAATCCAGCCTCTCTTCTTCATATAGCCTAGCTGCCTACAAATGTACGCCTTGAAATTGACATTTTTGGACTGATGTTGAGACTACAGCTGAAAAATACCTACGTATCAACGAGACAATCAGAGCCTCTGCTGTTCCCAGCTCAACAGTTTGGTGTTGTAGACTTTATGCTAAAATGTTTGAAAATAGCAGATCTACAAGCCAAAAACGCATCACATAAATACATCACATATAATAATTTATAATAATTCATTATAATAAATCTGACATAAGGATCTAGTAACACAAAACAAACTAGTAAGATTGTTGCATGCTAGGCTAATTGTCAAGGAAGGTATTACATTCAACCTGAGATATGATATGTAGTTCTGACCTTTCCGTTGATTAGGACCTTTTTGATTAAGTTAATCATCTCTTCGGTTTCCAAGCTTCATGAAAACCCATCAATTCGTTCTCGAATAATTTCACCAATCAGACGAACCTTGACCTTGATTGTGACTCTGACCCAAACTTGACCCAAAACACCACAACCGTCCCACTTCCTTGATGAAGGTAATAAATATCATTAGGTGACCTTGGCTGGCTGGCATAGTTTTGATAAGATAAGTCAATCAATAAAAGTGAAAGTCACCACCCAGTGTGCAACGGTCCCCCTTTAGGTATTAAGCCTTGCAGAGCCATGAGGACCATAGGGGCAGGAGCCTATTTTCCTTAGCATAAGGGCGCAATCCTGGACATGACGCTAGTATGTCGCAGGGACTTACCCCAATCCAAGTGCCAAGCAGGGAGGCACTGGGTCTCATTTTTAGTCTTTGGTATGACCCGTCCGGGGATCGAACCACAACCTCCCAGTCTCAAGGCGGACACTAACCACAAGACTACTGAGCTACCACTTTACCTCTCCATTTTGGTTGCTCAACTCTGATTCACATTTATTTATTTGCATGATACAAATGTAAACAAATGCCTCTGGTTCCAGTATATTGCATACTCAAGAGTCCATTCCTCCAACATGGGCAGGGCGGTTACTGCAATATTGCAATACAGCGATAACACACCGTGGGGGTGAATGTATTACACCATAATCTAATAGTAGGGCGGCCATCAGTCAGCCTCCTCCCCCCTCCCCCCCCCCCCCCACCCCAACAACAAATTAAGTTTCGGAGCAAAAACGTGTCGTCTCACTTTTGAACATTCCGAAATCATGGAATTTGAAATGTGTTGTTGGAGCTGGGGGTTGTCCTGAAAACACTGATGGAACACTGCCTCCACGTGATCAACAAAAGGCCCCCCTCTGACTCGCTTCCACAGTTATGTAAAAGTTCCCAAGATTGGGAACAGGTGACCCCCAGTCCCACCAGTGGGAGGGACAGGCGCATGCACGCACACGCAGTTGCACGCACGCACACACACACACAAACATACACAATCGCACACGCACAGCTGGAGGCGAGAGCTGTATATGTGCACAGCAGCACCTCTCAATATTGACACAGGCTTCCTGTAACACATTCTTGCAGGGGTCACCAGGAGAACCCACCGATATTTCTTCAAATATGTGATTCTTAACCCCCCGTTCGATATGCATTAGATTCTATGTTTTTCTCCGGGTCCCTAATCTACACAGGAAAGAACTCAGAGGTAATTTAACTCTGATAGTGTAGCAAATATATAGCTTGCTAGTTGCTACATCTAGCGTAGAAATTACCTAATCTAGATTAGGTGATGTAATGGCGATGTAAACAAATGGTGCCAACACAAACATTAAATGCCATTAGGCTGAGGACCCTGCAGGTCTCTGGACCACACATTCAGTTTAGAACAGGGTCTTTCAGGCCAAAGACCTCTTAGCTGAGAGAGGCCCCCACTAGGACCTCTTAGCTGAGAGAGCAGGGGCCCCCACTAGGACCTCTTAGCTGAGAGAGCAGGGGCCCCCACTAGGACCTCTTAGCTGAGAGAGCAGGGGCCCCACTAGGACCTCTTAGCTGAGAGAGCAGGGGCCCCCACTGGGACCTCTTAGCTGAGAGACATGACTATTATAATAATAATATATTAATATAATACAAATGTAAACAGAATATCTTCTGTAAAGTCAAAGTGTCACTGTGTTCTGGAAGGTTCTGGGTTTACAGAACCATAAGAGAGCAGGAGGAAAGCATTCTGCACCAGTTCAGTATGTCTGTTCCACAGAGTAATAAAAGGATAGACTGAACCTGAGCCTTAGCCCCGGCCCGCCGCTATTCATTTCAGTGGAAGTTGCTCAGTGGCGTTTTGAAGCACCCAGAAGAACCGTCTACTTCCGCATTTGACCACCAAATTTTGGTGGTCAAATGCGGAAGTGCAACCGAGCGCTCAATGTTAAACCCCAGCTGCACACGGTTTCCTCGTCATAAATCCACGGGTCCGCCTGCAGTTCACGCTCCAACCACTAGGGCCGAGTGCTTCAATGCTGGAGAGCCTCACTGGGGGCTTGGTCTGTTCTCAGTCAGCCCAAAACGACCCTTGGCCTCAGCTCTCCCCAGTAACAACCCTGATTCTGTTGCTTCCTGGTTGTCAAGAGCAACACCTCTGCATGCTCCAGAAAATAGCGAGGTGCTGCAGCTGAACCACAGTATAAAAAAAATAAAAGAAATAATGAGGAAAGCTGTTCACACCCAGCAACCGACTTTGAGCAAAACACCAAGGGTCTAACAATGATTATGGTTACATAACTGTGGAGGTGAATAAAGATGTGTCTGGAAATATGCAAACTAAGCCACATTTAAAAGTGGAACCACGTTTTTAAACTTGAAAGCAAGTTATGCAGGATTTCACTGTACAACCTACAGTATATATATAACGAAGCTAAGCAGGAAGTGAGAAGTTAAAGATAAAGTGTGGTCAGTGGCAGTCTTATACATGTGTTTCAATTGATTTTTATGTTGTTGTTGTAGTTGTTGTAGTTGTAGTAATATTGAATTGCATCGCAGCCTTCCAATCAGCCTCGTCAATTATTCAGCCTCATCCTGTACATCCACTTACTGTACCACTAGTTGGTAGCAGCTAATAATCACTGCAGGTACTTGACCCGTCATGTCATGTCATGTCATGTCACCTGCGTTGTTTGTTTGTAATTGTTCCCACTTCCCGTATGTGTGCACTCTCTGCACTAGCAGCACTGAGAGTTGCGATTGCATCATTGTACAGTATATCCTATGCTGCCTCCCCGTTATACCTTACACTACAGTCATTTCAAGACAAAGTAAAAAAATTGTTGTGTATTTTTCTACTTGGATGTGCTGTATGCTGTTCATGCTTTGAAGTCCGATAATACACAATAACAAAAAAAGGAAAAATAGTTAATTATTACAATTTTGACGTCATGAACGGGGCCTACCGATCCTCCGAGTGTGGTGTGGACTTGCATTAATTGGCATCCCTGTGTGAGTGCTAAACCTGATATACTTTGATGTCATGATGTCATGTCGTACACCTAAAACAGACAGTGTTTTAGGCCTTCACATACTGGCACAGTGACCAATAAATAATAATAAAAGATGTGAATACTAATATTTTGTACCAAAGTATCCAATTAATTTATGCCTCATTCATACTGGCTCATGTCTTTATTTGCGGTGCGGAAGCACAATCTTTTTTCTTGTTCCGGTTTATCGCCACAGTTACCGGTATGTACTACTGAAGTAAAGTCATGACACAAACACAAAAAAAAATTTGAGCAATTAATCAAACAAGGAAAATGTTTTATAGTAAAAAAATAAAAGGGGGGGGCGGCAGGGGGCACACAGTGTGAGTGTTACAGAATATAGTAAGAGGGGTGAGGGGTGTGGAGTGGTCAGGGGGCAGACTAATGGGGAGTGACTGTTATTGCGTAGTGGAAAACGCTGTTCAGATGCACAGTGAGCCTTTCAGACATTTGCCTCTTTGTTTACTGTGTTTCACCAACACCCCCCCTCGCCCCAAACACCCCCTCAACACGCCCCAGCTGCCCACCCAGTGATGTCACATAGCTATGTCACATAGCCAGCTCGCCACGGCCAATCACTACTCCGTGATGCCCTGCTCTACCCCCACCACCCTTCTTCCTTCTCTCCCTCTCCGGCTGTCTCTCTCACTCCTGTCTAGGGCCGTGGGTACAGAAGTAGAGAGACAGGAGTGAGACAGAAAGCCAGACAGACAGACAGACAGACCGACAGACAGACGGACAAGAGCGGGTCGCAGGAAAGGAACATTGTTTGTATTTTTCCACTCAACAACACAGCGAGGGGGAAAAAATGCAAGGCATCTTTTCCCTGGCCAAGTCCCTGCATTGCTCTGCCTTTCTCTCTATCTTGCTCTCTCTCAATGGGGAGTCATTTGTGACGTGCCAAAAACCGACCCTTCCCTCCCTAAACTGACCTCGTTGCACAAATCTGAGCAACTGGTCTAAAAACCTTGGAGGCTATAGAGACAACCCTCATACTGGGTGGCCGGCTGGCTGGGGGACACACTCACAGCTCATGCTTCATTCCTCATTCGCAATGCAAAAGCAGAAATAATGTCCCAACCCCTTTCTGGGACTGACGTCAGCTAAACAGGCTTTTTAACCCATAGCTGAATTTCTCTCCCTGGGGATTTTCAGGAAAAGCTGCAGGCCCATCATCGGCAACCCGACGCACCAGGAAGTAGCTTTGTGGCATGAAATAGGAACATGAAAAGTGACATCCAGTAGCTGTGTGACTGACTGCTGCCAGCGGTGCAATGACTAGGCATGCTTACTCACCACACAGGGTCTCAAACAAGAGTGCTTGCTACATATGTCTTCGCTTCAAAACAATGAAGCACTAGGAGTACACATTTATTATAGACCGCAAGGACTTTGTCGTTGACCGTGATATCCTTTTGGACTACGTGATTTGACTGTACTCTGTACCGTTTACATTTCGGCCAATAAAGTATTCAATCAATCAATAGCTTAACCCATTTACACCCGAGGGTGATTCTAAAAATGCCTTCTAAATCTTCTGAAAAATGTTATGTTCCTATATATGATAGCTGCAGGTAGAAACCATATATTCATATTTTTTTCATAAATTACCACCCTACCATACTACAGCATCACAAAAGCATGCTGCAGTTCTTCCAGCTCGATTTGCGGCGCAAAGCAACGCAGTTTGAGCTTGTCGTTTTGAACCCTGAAAAGTAATTGTTTTGGACATATGAGGTTTCCACCCAAAAGAGGCTACATTATAGCTAATATAATCTAAAATGACAGATGCTTTCCTGGATTGAATGGATTAGGGGTGATAGTTCTCCAGATTTGTCTAAAGATTTGTTTTTGGCTTTTCTGCCTTTATTGATAGTATCTAGTGAAGATGGACAGGAAAGAGGGAGAGAGAGAGAAGGGGAGAGACATGCAGCAACGGTCGTCATGACATGAACGGGACTCGATCACACGACGTGCTGTCAGGACAAAGCCTAATGGGGCATGCGCCCGGACCACTTGGCTAGCGGGCACCCATAGTTCTCAAAACATAATTTCCCAAGGGGCAAGTCTGTCCTGAATATTTGGCAACTGCAGAGTACAGCACAGAAAATACAGCATGCAAAGAATTATCAATCCACGGCTCAAATATATAGCACACAGAACGGAACAAAAAAAGAGTGGTTTGGGGAAGTACACAAACATCAGGTACTGCAGGTGAGCACTCGAAGAGTACAGCTGTAACCTTTGCAGGCCTTCCAAACTGAATGCCCATCTCTGCATTGAAACATACTGCATATGAGAACACTGGCATTTCTATGGCTTCATTTATCCTCAAAGGGGCTACCTCATAGCTAGAGTGGTTAGGGCGCAAAATACATGGGCTCGACTGCCTGACAGCGAGCCTTCGGTTTGATTCCTGGAATTCTGGACCATTTGCTGCAAAGAAAATAAAAAGACTTAGCTGATCCAAGCTCTCAACGCATGTAGATTGTATTTTTGACAGTGACACAAGGAGTCTAGGGGTTGTAAAGCATTACTGATCTCTTCTAATGTAAAGGTACAGGCTTATCATGCAGCCAAGCATGTGAGACCCCCCAGACTCGGAGACACCACCCATCCAGAAACACAGAACCCAGTCGGATTACACAACTCGTAGAGCAGTGGCTCCACCTCGTCACAGTAAAAATAGAGCCCTCCCCAAGGCCTGCTAACTTCCGCTCTCAGAACAACCAGCAACAATGGTGTACACACGCACACAAACAGTTGGTATGCAGAGTTGGATGCATGCATTTTCATTCACTTCTAGTGCTTTAAAGTGAGTAAAGGTTAGACGGCTAGAGTGCACTGTGTGGCAATGCCAATTCTGTCAGTGTCTTAACATGTGAACACTTCAACGAGTTACTACTGGTCGACTCGACACTTCCAGGTTAATGTGCCAAGCCCAGGAGATACAAGGTGAAACAAAACTGACAAATGAAGCCGACAACACAGGCTCCGAGCAACAAGCCCACATGAAAACACAGGCTTCAGCCCCAGGACCTTCATGCATAACGTGCGTGTGATTATACTGTGACACTTCTTGTGCAAAACAAGTCAAAAAAGTGTAATTGATGTGCTTTTGCACAGGCATTTAGGCGGATTCTCGAACATCTAAAAATGTGCCAAGCAAAATGAAAGAGCGTGATGCTGAGACAACGGGTGGAGGAAAGTTGTGGCAAGCCAGGATACACAGCAGAATCCTCAATCCGGAGTGTTCATTTAACTCAAGAAAGTGTAAGAAGTGAACTGTTCTTACACTCAAAGAGTTAAATAAAACCCTCTTGATTTCACGGCATAGAGACAGTCGCTGAAACTAGGCCTTAGCCCTTTGTTTGAGAGGCCTAAAGCAGAGGAACTGGCAACCAGCACAGGATAGGGGCGGGGGGCTAAGGGGCCATTAATTAGAGAAAAGGGGGCAAAAAAATAAGCTGTTTACCCAACGGTTGCTTGTTCTACTGCAACAGCAAGTAGCCAACTTTACAGCACCACAAAATGAACAGACACTGGGAATGTCAATGCCATTGCAAATAAATATAGAACAAACAAAAACACTATTAACCACAGTGGTATATTTTCAAATGAAATTGAATTCAAGAGATATGCAAATGGTTCACTGCTCGCTGCATCCATGACGTTTTTAGATTAACCACTGCAACGCTGGCCTATTTTGTCAAGTCATTCTAGGCACACAAAAAAAATCACACCCGTGTGAACCGAGTGGTCACCACTCAGGTGCTCATTAACGTCACATAGATAGGTGAACACAGACATTGCTGTTCCTTGTTGCACCACTCAAAAATGTAAAGAGAAAGCACAAATGTTTTAGGGAGAACTGTATGTTGGGGTTAGAAACGGTCGTCGGTAGTTTGCCAAAGTAAAGAAATATATATGGATGAAATAACCATTTGTGACAGAACAATACAAGAGTGTTAGTAGCCGATTCCAGGTTTACTCTCAGTCTGAATACTGGTTTAGACTAGAGATCCACTTAGGGGAGTTATCCCATTTGAGTGTAATCTTATTGAACGCTGATGCAAAGTATTTTGCAATTATAGGCCTTTAGTTATCGTTTAATTAAATAGTGCCTATTAGGTAATTGTACCTCAGCAACGACGTCGTTCATATACTCCTATGGAAATCCCATTATGAGGTGATTCTCTACAACAAAGTGGTTATTTTCTTATAATTTCACAATATTCTAAGGATGGGTGTACAGCCTTTCAGCTTTCACATCATAGGAGTTCACATCAAGCAAGTGTTAAATAATGCCATCCCAGCTGTTCAAGATTAAAGACTTTATTGCCATGTCAACAGAGTTTCAGTGCACTAAAAGATGACAACCCATTCTGGACGGGAACCTTCTTTGGTGTTTTAAGCATTATGTTGTGAAAAATAGCAGATCTACAAACTCATAGCACGGCACACTGTGCCGTGCTACGAGCTTGTAGCTGTGCTAGTTTTGAAAAATAGCGGCCCAAATCTTTGAATATATATTCTTTCAGAGCAAACGTTTTTAAGTCCAATGTTTGCCTCTGGGGGATCCCTGGAACACCATCTTTTAAGATGAGGGTCCGCGGCCAATTACAGATAATTCTGGGGATCCTTGACATGAAAAAGGTTGAGCACCACTGACATAGAAACATAGGTTTTTCAGAAAACTTTTAGGATTCAGAAGCCATTTTTTAAGAATCGGCCTCTTGAGGTGAGGTGGGAATATCATCAATGAAAATCCTTCATTGATAAGCTTTCTGTCAGCAGTGTTGGCAGACTGGCATAGCCTCAGTGTTAGTATCAGGGACAGATCATTCTGCAATTGTACTCTTTTAGTAACTAAAATCTCACACGCCTGCGGCACGCTCACATCTAATGCCGCGCAGTCCGTGTTGTTGTCGTTTCTCTGTGAATATTGTGTGTCTGAGTGAGACACACACACAGTACATTTTGTCCAAAGATTGTAACCCTTAGATCTTAGGTAAGATCTAATCTAAGGTTAGATCTTAAGCTTTCACACTTTCACCGAGCGAGAGAACTGCAAAAGCTGGGTGTAGGAAAGCCGTGCTGTGATTGGCCAGTAGTCGCAGACCCCACAACGCTGGGTTGAAGATGCAGAGGTAAAGACAGTGACGTATCACGCGACAAAGCACAGGCGTGAACGGCACTTCCACATACAACACATACGGTGTATGACTTGGCCACCTGAACTGGCGCACAAAGTTGTGTGCCAGTTGTCCACATATTTGTGCACAAATACAGTATGTGTGGGCATGGAATTCTTCCAAATCTGTAATAATGGATGGTAAAACTTTGCTATTGCAATAAGACTGTTCAAATTGTTTGGTCGTCTGTCAATGATCAATCAATCACCCGCATTTAATTTCTGATAAAATGTTTGTCTCAAAGAATGATACACGTATATGATGATTATGTGCTTTGCCTGGGCTTGGTCTAATTAACTTGGCAGTGATGGGTTGCTATTAGACTTTGCATTACAAACCAGTGAGTATTTTGTTAAGGTGATTGCATGAAAAGTGGAAGGGTCACATGGGCAGAGCTTCAAAACAAAACAATCTCTTAGCGGACAGACAACAAGAACAAAACATTTATTTTCCATTTAAAAAAAATATACATACACTAAGCGGTTAACAAATTAGAAAATGCGTCTAATTACTTCATATATATGAACATATGAACAATAAGGCCATCACAAGGTTAGCACTTTCAATATCAAATGACACCAATCCTCTGTATCGCTTTTTTAACCTCATGCCATCTGGACAAAGATACAGAACTATGGCGTGGAAAAAGGTCCGTTTTAGAGGGGGTTTTGTCCCCATCGCGGCATTAAAAAAAACTGCCCCGCCGATAGGATGGTGCTGTATACAGTGGGGACCTCATGTTTTTGTATTGTCTTGGTGTTTTGATGTGGGTGTTTGAACAGAACTGTGCAGACTAATATCCTTCGGAAAATAAAGATGATTATTATCATTAGCGACCATAGGTCGCAGATTACTATGAAAAGCTGCAAAACCCGTCCGTCAGTCAGGTCACACCTCCATATACTGTATGGGCGTCAGTCCATCACGCCTTGTGACACGCTCCATATATGGCCGTCTCCATACATGAAGATCATAACACTGATCTCATCAAACCCTGGATAGCCATACATGGAGAAGACTGGATCATCACCTAGATCTGCACATATCGAGCCGGCCAGCAACTCTACATCTGACCTCAAACCCTTACATCTCCATATATGGAGCTGACCTGTTCTGACATTCCATATGTTGATCCTTTGATCCAAAAAATAACGTGCTTTACGACACACAACAACTTACAGTATGTCACTATAGCTGGTGGCAGCCACCATGTGACAATACACTGACACAATATAAAGGATCCTGAAACAGGGACAACAGAGTGACGCTACGCAGCAGAGATATAGAAAGTGGTAGGCCTTCCGAATCCATACGCATCTCCATTTCTGTGAAATAACTTGCAGCCTGATTTATTCTTAGTTGCACGCAGGTGTCGTGTCGCCCATCGAAAGTAGCCGATCTACAAACCCTGAGCTTGTAGGTCGTCTATTTTCATTACGCCGTACGATGCGCAACCAGGTATAACACAGACTATAAGGTCAACAGGATAATAGAGGCAAATCCTTTCTTATATCTGTCAGAATATGAGCTGCCTGTATGGGGACATAATAACAGGAGTCAACCAGAAGATGGATCAATAAGAGAAACATTAGCTGTCCCAAAGGATAAGAGAGAGAGAGAGAGAGAGAGAGAGAGAGAGAGAGAGAGAGAGAGAGAGAGAGAGAGAGAGAGAGAGAGAGAGAGAGAGAGATATAGATAAGGATGGGGGGTATGAAAGGGAAATAAAGGCTGAGAAAATGTGATTTGAAGAGCTATTTTCTGTGCATTTGGAAGGAATGAGTTAGGAGTAAAAAAAAGTGAAGATGAGAGAGAATGACTAGTGCGGCAGTTGCTTTCAGGAAAAAACGTGAGGGTGTTCGTCTGTGTCTGTGTCTGTGTGTGTGTGTGTGTGCGTGTGTGCGTGTGTGTGTGTCTATATGTAATCACTGTCTGCATCTGCAGATGCTCATCAAGGCATAGTGCCTCAGGGGACACAGCGGCAGCCAGCCAAACAAGGGAAGTTAACTTCACAACTACCTGCATACTGATCAAACAGCTGGACCAAACATGATCAATCAAGCCGTCAAGGCCATTAATAGGCACTTCATTGTTCCCCCTCGGAGGCGATAAGCAATCTCCATGCATGGATGGCATGCGAGGAAGCGGGCAGGACGGCGCGCAGGCCTGCTGGCTGCGTGCGCTAGATAAGTGCGCTGACTCTGAGCGAGGTATGTAAACATTGTATGCGTGTACTGTATGCCATAGCCTGCTGGGGGTTTACTCACAGCTGCCACTCCACGACTTGAGCAGGGACTTGATGCTGATCTCAAAGAAGACTGAATCCTGTAGGCTCAGCATGACGCCACTCGCCGTTTGAGCTTCTCACACACACATACGCAAGACACCCAAATGGCACTAAAAAATGTACCGGGACAAAATCCCCCACCGGCAGTTCCGCAGAAACACGAAGACTCAGCGAAAGACACGCAATTCCCCCTCGGGAGAAACACGCACGTTATGTCCTGGTACAGAAAAACCCCAAAACAACCCGGAGCCAAGTTCTAGCCTCCGCAGGGTGGCATGGCGATGTTGGGAGTTGGGACAGCTCAGTGTTGATGGAGCCCCGGAGAGGACGTCCAGGGTTCTGCCTGGTCCAGCACTCCGCAGAGAAAGAACACTGTCCCAGCTATTTCACAGGACAATTCTGTCCCGCTGCCTGCTGCTGCCGTTTTGCTAGTCCACTGAGTCCCTCATCCCCATCCCAGTGCAGAGATCCATCCAGCACTGTGCTGCAGGGGGACTGGCGGGGGGGTAATAGCCAGGGAAACTTTTCTCCTAGTGGGAGAGGCACAGTAGCGGAGCTCCCCACGCGCATACAACTCCTGGCAATGCGTGGCGATATTCCCTCTCCTCTCCTTCTTCCTGTTTTTGAGTGTCGAGTTCTAGCCCCGCTAGCGCTGTCAGCTACTCTCTCACTCAGTCAAGCTCTCTGCCTCGCCATTCGCTCACTGACATCCCCTCCCCTTTCTAACTAGCTCTTGTTCTTTACCAATGCCTTTTCTCTCAGAGGGAGAGAGAAAGCTCGTTTCAACAGCAGAAAGAGGGGTGGGGGGGGTGATGTCATCAAAATGCTGCCAGTGTTGCCTGGCTGCGGTTCAGCGATGCAAACGCATGTCAGAGCCGCTACTGTGCTGCCTCTGCGCTGGCCTATCAAAACTACACTTCCTGTAAGCTACCCACAGCAATACTGATGCGTCATCCTCCAACTGCAGTGTGAGCGAAATAAATGAGAATGGGAAGAAAGAGAGAGAGAGAGAGAGAAGAGGAAGGAAAGCAGGCATAAACACAGCCCAGGCTGCCAAGCAGAACAAGTAATACTGCTATTCCAAATCAGCACTTTTACAACTCAAACAGGAGACCACTCTCCCAATAACAAAATAAATAAATTATCTGTCCGCAAAAATGAAAATCACACATCTCAGAGTTCTAGGTCCAGTCCAAACAGGAGAATCTAGGCTACGTTAGGACAGCTGATCCTTCTGTGCGTCAGCCCTGCAGAAGGGCACGACAGGGATGGTAGCTACTCTGTCGGACTAAACAAAACAAACACACCCAGCGGAGTCATATTCATTACATAATACATTATAAAAGTCACTAGACACAATTACCCATGCTCCATCAATGAAAAACCAAATGCACTGTGGCTGTATGTGTTTTAACTGGCATTTATTTAACCTGTGTTGACTATACTCTCTCTCCTCTGCGTACAGACTTTAAACATATCCACATGACATGGACTAATTCTTGGTCAAGAGCAGGATTAACTTTGTTAACAAAATATTCAGAGAAGAAGAGATAGCAGCAGACTGTCGCTGTAACAAACCCTCTTTGTCTTCATCCCTTCAGTTCTCTCCCTCGACCGCTCCCCTGTCACATGACGCGCCCTCACAACACACAAGTTATGCAAAACCCGCTCAGAGCTTGCAGCAAACAAACACCATACAAATGTGCGCTTTGTCAAAACAAGGCCCCGGCACCAACTCTGATGTCGGCTCACACTGTCACTGATACAGGCTGAGAGTTCAGGTATATTTATTAATAAATGAAACAGAAAAGCGGAATTGGACCATAGCCTAATTCGCAGTTTTGCACTCAAAGCAACTACGGGAAAAACAGAAAGCGAGAAACAGAGGGAGAGAGATCACACAGTATCTGCAGCATAAACACACCTGTTCACATACAAACACACAGAGAGCTCTGAGGACACTGTTTTGTGTAAACCGGCTTCAATCCTCAAGGAATGTGTGAGGAATAAGCTCCCGACAGCATCATGGGAACGTAACGCCGGACAGATATTATAGAGCGACTGTCCGACAGTGAAGCCCAGCCCAGGCCCCGAGACTTCCAACTAAACATCATTAAAACCTCGACCTCCAGGAAACAAGAGCCCTCCCACCCAATGATCAAATAAGCTCATAGCCGAGGCCAGTCTACTGGCGGTAGCTCCATTCACAAAGTGGGAGGCGTGATGGACACAGAGCCATCCTGACTACAGACATTACTGGGGGAGGCTGCTCCTCCCAGGAGCCCACAGAGTGGAGCATATATGCATTTCCTGTCCTGGCCTCTCTGCACAAAGTGGGAGGGGGGTGGTGGTGGGGGCAACAATCGATAGCAGCTGTAATTCAATCCCTGACCTCCCTCGCACTGCCTGGGCTGCAGAGGACACAGCATCAGATACATCACACAACCTGTACAGGTCTAACGCACATACTGTACTATAAGCTGGATTTATTTATACCAGCCTTTTCAACAGTTAAACTGTTACAGATGAAATTCCCAAATGTTCGAGTCGGGTCGAAATGTGCTCCCGTGCTCTTGATAGTGGCCGTCTGCACGGAGTCAGTCTTTTTCTCATCTTGACGGTTTGAATCAAATCAAACATTTTTATTATCTTTAGTCTTGTCGCATGAAGTGTACAGTTCTACACCAGGTACAATAGATATCAGATTGGAACAGACAACAGTGAACAACAAATCTGTTTATTATGTGTACTAGAGCGGTGCCCGTTGGGCACTGGACTACTTAAGTTGGAACGATGCAAGTTGGAAATGAATGCCCCACCCAGTTATAATGTACCTTTTATGCCCATATATGGAGTTCTTTTCAGGCATGCACAAATATGGAGTTCATGCAGATGTCAGAACATAATTGTGATGTAAGAACAGGCCAGCTCCATATATGGAGATATAGGGGTGATCAGTGCCCATTGGGGGGTGATCAGGTGCGATCAATTGGCTAATAAGGGGCGAGGTTGCACATCATTGTGATGTCAGAACACATTGTGATGTCAGAACAGGCCAGCTCCATATATGGAGATCTAGGGGTGATCTGGATTTGGGCCCTGTCTGGAGCCGGGCAGAGGCTTTTGTGCTGGTTCTGGACAACCTGCAATCCGACAGACTTGACAGCGGGCACTGCCTGGTCTGGAACGTGTGTCAAATTTGTCAGTGGGGCGAACGGTTTCCAAGTTACGTGGATTACAGACGTACGTACACACACATTTATTGTAAGATGATGTGTACTTACAGCATAGCAAAATGGCATAGAAAAGTCAAGAGGGTGGTTTAATTGTCACTAGTCACTACAACCAGTGAGAGAGTGGTGAGCATTTCGCTGCTTACTGACGTCCTCTTGCACATACTATTGGCCTGCAATATCCACAGCCTTTGCCAATCTTAGTCTGTGCCAAAATGTCTTTGGAAGTGAGACTTTTTGCCAGGTGCTTGAAAAGCGCCTGGACTCCATTTGCTACTACCTCTAGTAGCGACCGTAGAGGACACTTTTTGAGCGGTGCTTCTGCTACAATATATGTGTGTCCCGATGTATGTATACAGTATCTGAGCACGGACAGCTGAAACGCCTCAGCAAAACCACTGGATGGCACCGTTGAGCAGCGTCACACACACACAAGTACAGTACAGTACGGAGTAGTACAGAACAGTACAGCACGGAGTAGTACAGTACGGGTAATACAGTACAGTATGAGGAGTACAGACAGTACAGTACGATTAGTACAGTACAGCACAGTACAGTATGAGGAGTACAGTACAATACGATTAGTACAGCACAGTATGAGGAGTACAGTACAATACGATTAGTACAGCACAGTACAGTATGAGGAGTACAGTACAATGCGATTAGTACAGTACAGTATGAGGAGTACAGTACAATACGATTAGTACAGCACAGTACAGTATGAGGAGTACAGTACAATGCGATTAGTACAGCACAGTACAGTATGAGGAGTACAGACAGTACAGTACGATTAGTACAGTACAGCACAGTACAGTATGAGGAGTACAGTACAATACGATTAGTACAGCACAGTATGAGGAGTACAGTACAATACGATTAGTACAGCACAGTACAGTATGAGGAGTACAGTACAATGCGATTAGTACAGTACAGTATGAGGAGTACAGTACAATACGATTAGTACAGCACAGTACAGTATGAGGAGTACAGTACAATGCGATTAGTACAGCACAGTACAGTATGAGGAGTACAGTACAATGCGATTAGTACAGCACAGTACAGTATGAGGAGTACAGTACAATACGATTAGTACAGCACAGTACAGTATGAGGAGTACAGTACAATACGATTAGTACAGCACAGTACAGTATGAGGAGTACAGTACAATACGATTAGTACAGTACAGTATGAGGAGTACAGTACAATGCGATTAGTACAGCACAGTACAGTATGAGGAGTACAGTACAATACGATTAGTACAGCACAGTACAGTATGAGGAGTACAGTACAATACGATTAGTACAGCACAGTACAGTATGAGGAGTACAGTACAATACGATTAGTACAGTACAGTATGAGGAGTACAGTACAATACGATTAGTACAGCACAGTACAGTATGAGTACAGTACAATGCGATTAGTACAGCACAGTACAGTATGAGGAGTACAGTACAATACGATTAGTACAGCACAGTACAGTATGAGGAGTACAGTACAATACGATTAGTACAGCACAGTATGAGGAGTACAGTACAATGCGATTAGTACAGTACAGTATGAGGAGTACAGTACAATACGATTAGTACAGCACAGTACAGTATGAGGAGTACAGTACAATGCGATTAGTACAGCACAGTACAGTATGAGGAGTACAGTACAATGCGATTAGTACAGCACAGTACAGTATGAGGAGTACAGTACAATGCGATTAGTACAGTACAGTATGAGGAGTACAGTACAATACGATTAGTACAGCACAGTACAGTATGAGGAGTACAGTACAATGCGATTAGTACAGTACAGTATGAGGAGTACAGTACAATACGATTAGTACAGCACAGTACAGTATGAGGAGTACAGTACAATACGATTAGTACAGCACAGTACAGTATGAGGAGTACAGTACAATGCGATTAGTACAGCACAGTACAGTATGAGGAGTACAGACAGTACAGTACGATTAGTACAGTACAGCACAGTACAGTATGAGGAGTACAGTACAATGCGATTAGTACAGCACAGCACAGTATGAGGAGTACAGTACAATGCGATTAGTACAGCACAGTATGAGTACAGTAAGATTTGTACAGCACAGTACAGTACGATACGTACAGTATGAGGACTACAGCACAGTACGATACGATTAGTACAGTACAGTGTAGTACAGTATGATTAGTACAGTACAGTACAGTACAATATGATTAGTACAGTACAGTATGGAGTAGTATAGTACAGTACAGTATGAGTTATACAGTAAGACTACTACAGTACAGTACAGCGTACAGCACCCGTGCAGAACGAGTACAGTACATATTACAGTATGTGCGTGGTGCTAGTCACTCCAAGGAGCAGCAATGTGGGTCCCTATATGTCTCCATGTCCACTTGAGTACGGAACAGTACAAGCAGGACAGGACAGGATAGTACAGTATGAGTAGTACAGTACAAGTAGTACAGTAGTGTTTCACAACCTGTGTGCTGTGGCACTTTTGTGCCGTGTGATATGACGATATATATCTCATCCACGATAGAAAATATCTATCGTTTAAAATGAGCTCCATCGTTTATATCGTTGTGTCGCAAAACAAGCGCTACGGCAGTATTTTACACCACAGCGGCGAGCGCCCAGACACGCTGCTAATCTATGCTGCTATTTCATAACAAACATGAAGGGAGAGGATAGGGGACGAGGTTCAGAGCAGGGTAACACTAAAGTAACCAGCCCACGGTTATGAATGCAGGTTTCATGTTGGGTCAAATTGTTCCATCTGAAAAGTCCTTAATTTAGCAACAGCTTCCAGCAACAACAACAACAACACAAGACACTACTGAAGTTGTGATCATGTGTGAAATTAAAAAAAAGAAAAGAAAGAAGAAAACATCCACTCGGCCCAGCTGACGAGTGACGACTCTCTCACTCTATCCAACAACACCTGTAGTCTATTAAGCATCGTTAAGCTTCCCGTCCGAAAGTTTAACAAACTACACTGAGTATGTAACAGTATACAGCATGTCATCTTTACCACATTTTGCACTGTCACTGTACAAAGTACACACATATGATCTATACGTGTGTGTGTGTGTGTGTGTGTGTGTGTGTGTGTGTGTGTGGTGGGGGGGCTAGGTGTGTGTATACTTTGCACAGTACGAATAGAGAAGATACAAAAAATGAACATACATTACTATCTCATTGATTGTGGATACATTAACACTAATTAACAAAACATTTTCTTAGCCATGGGTGTCACAGTGGCTTGTTGGCATTTCACTTTCAGGGGGAAAAGAACAATTGCCAAACTGAAACATTTGTCCTATATTGAGACTCTTTGTTTTTTATTGAACAATCACAGTTGGCTTCACTAAGGACTACATTACACGAGGAACTATCCGCCCCACAATTAAACGTGCTGAGATACACACACACACACACACACACAGACACAAATGCTGTATATCTATCAGACACAAGGCGTGAACCCACTTTGCAAAGATTTGCCTTCCAAATGCTGAGTGTTGCGTCGTTTCAGGAGAGTCATTGTGAGGTCAGCAGCAACAGCATCATCATCTCTATGGAACCACAGTACAGCCAAATGAGGATTAAACCTCAGGTAGACAGAGAGAGCCAGGCCCAGGAGAGAGCCAGGCCCAGGCCGCAGCGACTGACTGCAGGGTTGTTCACTGTGTGTGGAGTCAGTGTGATGGTGTGAGCATCAGGGATGATTCATAGCACGTGTCTCCACCAGCTATCATACTGTTCTCCCACTAAGTGCACTGTCTGTGCCAGGCTGCGCCATTAAAAGGGCTTCTTTCACTGGCGTTTCAATGTGCAGTACTAACTATTTAAGGCGGCCAGTGAATAATTTGGTCCACGGCTGTCTGGAACATACACCCTGTGAGCTATTCACAGGCCAAGAAAAAAAAAGTCACATGCAACATCCTTCATTACTAAAGAAGTACGCCCCATTGGCCCACATCCACGTTCAGTCACACGCACATAACACACCCTAATTATAAACTGCAAACCTGCAGCACCCTTTAACCAAATACTGGTCCTAATCACGCTCCACGGTACATCTAGCTATGAACTGATGTCATTGTGTAGTGTATTCAGGTGAACATGACAAACGACAGAAAGACTAGAGCAGCTCCACCTGAAAAGCCAACTGACTCAGGCCATGTGCCAGTCCCAGAACACAAGGGAGTGGTGCTAATAAACGCTGCATGAGTGATTTGAGTCCCCTAAGATGCGACAAACCAGACCTGTCCTGCATGCCGCAGTCAATCACTGTGTGCAAAAAAGCTTTCCTTTGTTACTTTGAACTCACCAACAGAACCCCTAACATCAGTAGTAGCAGGATGTGCAAAGGAGACTTTTCTAAAGTGGCGGCGGTGTCCTAGTTGAAAAAGGGAAAAAACAGAAAGGGGGGAGGGGGAGGTTGGAAGAGAGAATGTTTAATTCTCCGTCAATTCTCAAAGGGTGTAAAGGTGTGTTACTTAATATGGATAGTGGATACATTAATAAAGAGGGGCAACAGAGGGCAGAGGTTACCCAGTTATGTTGGGACTCAGTCAACAACCTTTACACACATACACAAACCGGCCCGTCCCGGTTGACGACGTGGGCCGTGGCTAACTGGGTTAACTGGACAAGCAGTCAGCCTGGCTCGCCGTAAAAAGCCCTAGATGAGTAAGAAGCGCTCAGGCTCAGCCATGTTTTAGCCGTGAGTAAACAGGAGAACAGGCATGTTCTGACAGGAAAGCAACGCACACAAAGCCACGCTGAGAGAATGACAATTCATCATCCTGCATGATCATGATGCGCACACACACACACACACACACACACGATCCCAAGGCCCCAAGTACAGGTACTGTAGATCTACTGCAGAACAAATATTGTTCTCAGTCATCTGATCACAGTACTTCAGCTCTAAAATAAACAGGTGCTGGTATATTATATTTAGGCTGCTTTTTAATAAAGTGCCCAAGTAATGGCTGAATTGTGACTGCGTGAGCATAATGTATACAAGACATGATTGTTCAAGAGCAAACCCCAAATGTGTGCAGTACCACCCCTCAGAATGCTGCGGACAGCATGGCTGCCTTCTACATTACACTCAGGGCTTCATGATTGTTCAGCTGGTCTATGCTTATCACTAAAGGAGTAGCTGGGTGTCCATGAACACCCACTGCACTGAATGGAACTTGGGAGGGTTAACCGCAAATGCAAAGTAGAGTTTGAGGCAGGGAAGCAGACGAGCAGGCGGGTGGGCAGGCGGGCGGCGAGAGTCCATTTAACAAGCAGAGATAAAGGCGAACATGGATGACTCCTACATGCCTGTGCTGTTGGGTAAGCAGTACCTTTGAGGCGGCTGCGGTTGGAGCGAGGGAGCGCCGCGGTGCCAGCCGCCGCCGCCTCTCTGGGATCCTCGTGGATGGTTTGCCCCATGGCCAGCAGGCCCAGCCGCTTCATGCGGAGCAGCCGGGGGCCCGTCTCCCGAGGCAGCGCTCCCCCATGTTCTGTGGGACCTTCCCCTGACATGACGTTGGGGACCAGGCTCCTGAGGAAATCCATGTTTTGCGTGGTCCAGTAACGTACGGCCTGCTACCCAGCTGCTTCATCTCCACTCGCAGAGGAGCAGGGGATGGGTGGTCCCTCAGATGGCAGCTACTGAGGCCTGTATGTGCGGGACCCTCAGACTGACCTTAAGATGAACAGACACCTCTCTGCACGTATCCAATAGCAGGAACGTTGTTTCTTCTCTGCCTCTCTGACAGTGTATTAACTGCTTATTGTCAAAGAGTGAGAAACTACCTGTGTGCACACAGAGGAGGCAGAAAGCAAACAGACATGGAACTCTTCTCCGACCGTGATGTAATTAGGAGTGGGCGGGGCCAAGCGATATCAGGGGCGGGGCTATAATATGTTCCACAGGAGATAACACACGCCCGGGCTTCCAGCCAATCACAACAGAAGAGCCAGCAGCCACGCCCTGCAGACCTGTCTCCCCTCACCAGGGGAAGGAGGAGAGACTGACACACACCAGCACACTCTGGTAAAACCAGCAAGCATGCTTGTATCCAGCTCTGCCGGCCTGCCTGTGTTTACTGATAGCCCTTATCATGCACGGAACTGTGTCATATGTTCCCACACTCATATATATACACACATGGACACGCAGACAAAACACCACATCTGAATGCTGCCATGTTTGCTTGCTTAAGCCCTACATAAATACTTTGAAGATTTTGGCCAAAAACGAATTTGCCAAAAATAGGATTGCCAGGGTTAATAAAACAGCAAACAGCAGCACTCCTCTGCCTCTCATTTCCACCACTGTACTGTACGGCATTGGAAGTATGATGACAAGAAGCAGAGTGAGCTGAAAGCCTCTGTGAAACAGCCTGATGACAGACTGCTGTGCTGTGCTTGGCTGCACAGCTCGTACCTGCAGCAAACCCCAAACTCCTCCAAAAATCCTCCCAGCTGATGGGAGGGAGGGAGAGAGAGAAGGAGAAAGAGGATAGGGAGAGAAGGAGTATGCTGTGCTGACTCTCACAAAGGCTCAGAGCCTAAGGAAATAATCAATTAAGCCATTTCCTAAAAGCATGCACAAAATAAATAAAATTTAAAAATAAAAGCCCATCCAAGCACAAATGTATGCAGTTCTCAATATCGACACTAAATGAAAATATTCCACAAAAGACACATTAATAGTTCTAGCAGTGTCCAATAAACCATACAACACCTTCATGACTGGCCATTTCTGCTGACTCACCATTATGCTCGATTTACGGTATAATTGCGTGTGCACTGAAATTGGCGATCTAAAAAAAGGTTATGCTGCAGCTTGTATATCAGCTATGTTCAAGTATAAAACAAACCACAGTGAAGCTGTTGGACCACTATAATGCTAAAAGTACAAGTATTTCAAGTCTACTAGTACGTTGTTGTCTTTTAGATTACAATTCAGTTTGGTAGCCCTGCACAGCTTCAGTGGCAGGACAATCACCGTTTATAGAAATGAATGGGTGAGGCGATCCTGTAATAACACAAAGACAAAGTTAGTCAGCTTGGTGTGTATAATAACCGGGTGGTATGACCTGTTATTAAGTAGAAATCCCATAGTTAAATGGTGCAAACTGCTTTATTAACCAGCTATGTGTTATTACTTAAAATATAATGTAGTACAAATGCCACACATAATTATCAATCTAGGTTACAGTTTCTTACTATTGCGATTTCATTTCAACTGTTGGACTTCTCTGGGTTTGTGTCTTGCTCAAGTACACATGACAATGATGACATCAGCTATAGCATCAAAGAATCCAATCAGTACAGTGTATAACCACCACCCCTCTAGGACCATCTTCCTAGCCGACACACCACCCAGGTTCGTCTTGTTGCTACAATTATAGACACAACCTAAACCTACAGCCAGGTCAGCCAGTTATACACGAACAACAATAACCAACATCAAACTCATATGAATGAACTTCCGTTCTCTTTCCTGGATACCAAATACAATAAATGTCTACAATTTAGGCATTTAGCAGACGCTCTTAATCCAGAGCGATTTACAATAAGCAAGAACAAAAAACATGGTAATACATCACATACATAAAAAAACGTAAGCTAAGAACCTAACAGTGGAATATCTATATAATGAAACTATGCATATATACTTTATAGTGCTATCCTATGTCTACATAAAATGCTATCTAAATTACATAAGTTGAGTCTTTGCATATGCCTGTAGGAGGTTGAGGCTAGGGCAAGTGCTACGGCAAGTGCAACGGGCTAAGATGGAGTCTGAAGAGGTGGGTTTTCAGACTACGGCGGAAGATTGGGAGTGGGTCTGCAGTTCTGATTGCAATGGGAAGTGCATTCCATAGTTTTGGAGCCAGAAGGGAGAAGAGTTTGGGATGTATGGAGCGCCAACCCGGCGTATTTAGTGAAGGTACTTCCAGCTTCCCTCTGTTGGCTGATCTGTGCGAGCAGGAGGGTAAGTATTGTTGGTCAGCAGTTTGTTTGTCGCAATTCATTAGGCACACCCAAGTGTCCTACCTACACCTATCTACAAGCATACCGTGGATTACACACACACACACTATCACACATACGGTACCTACAAACTTACACCTTTGTAGGTCATTCTTTAATTTTGGACAAATTGCCATTGCCCACATGAATGTTTAAGGAAGGACTAGTTCAATTTTACCTATACTGGAAGTTTATTCCAGTCTACTGCAGCCAAGTACAGAACGTTAGCTATGTCTTTATTCCATGGCCAATACCGATAATTAGTGATCAGGGAGACTAATAATCAATATCATACATTTATAGCATACATTTTCACATTGTCAAAAGTTACGGTAACACAAAACTTCCTTTAAATATAACATGCATTTAATAAAAAAATAAACACAGCCTAGCAGAATTTCTTATGAACTGAACTGAAATGATTAAAAGGCCACCCCACAGCCTGGGCCATGGCTCAGTGGTCCAGCCCCACAGCCTGGGCCATGGCTCAGTGGTCCAGGCACCTTGGCTGGCAATACAGTCTTGCAGTGTCCCGCGGGTTCGACTCCCGATGCATGTCTTCCCCCCATCTCTCTCCCCATTTCCTGTCAGCCTACTGTCTGTCCCTCCATAAAATTAAAATATATAAAATAAAGGCGAAAGCCAAAAAAAAAGATATTGTCAAGCAGTCAAAAGGCAGATTCCAACAATGAAACAATCATGAATATTGGATCTGATAACTGTCTGGACCAAAAAACGGTTGATCGCCAATAGCAAGTCCCTACTCCTTAACTAGCAAGAATAATTCTTAAAATACCATGGCCCATTACAAGATCCAATTAAATATGTGAAGTTGTGAACTCCCAATTTCCAACTGGCAAGGTTAGACATGGGGCTAAGGTTCAATACCACCCTGAATAGTTTATTTAGATCTGGTAGAGCTTTAGTTAATCCCCTTACTGTACCATGTAGTACAGGTGTAGTCAACATCAGGCCGTATTAAAGCAGAGGCCAACATTTGTATGGTTTCCTTATCCAGACATTGGGCCTACACGGCTGTAATTTTCTGATTCACCTTCGTGAACCCTTTGTCCCATAATCTCTCCAATCAGGGATCTGCCCCAGGAAATTAACACAGTGTTGGCAGCCATCAGTGTGTCTCCCACTGTGATACTGCGCTTCGAGGAACTACTCAGCTCAATCTATATTATTTGGTATAAAATTAAGATTGAGTATTCCAGACAGCCAGTAACTGATGGTTTTTTTTTTCAATTCATCATTTAATTGGCTCTATACAATGTTCTCAATAGTTTGTTTCACTCAAATTACCAGGTCTGAAATTTAAAAAGGTAAAGATGAAAGATAAATGTCAAAACGATATAGTGATATAAAAAGCTAAGTGTGTAGATAGAGCCATCATTGATTACATTAAAATGCCTCAAGCTTAGATGTTTTACAGTTAAGTCATTTGGGGTGCCTGTTCAGTATGCTTCTGTTGAGCTGCGCATTATTCTTGTGTGTGTGTGTGTGTGTGTGTGTGTGTGTGTGTGTGTGTGTGTGTGTGGTCAGAGAAACTCTGTACAGGAAGTACAGAGTGCTCACACCCTCGGCTGCAGCGTGTGAAAATGTCAGTGAGATGATGTAAACGTTTCAAAACTCCACTAAACAGCCTGCCAGTACAAAAGCTGTGCACGACTGTCTGACACACACACACACACACACACACACAATATTGTGAAAAGTATGTACAAAGGGCATTGTAGCATTACATCTAGCCAGCACCAAAGCTAGTGTGCAGAGTAAGCACAAAGTGGCAGAGCAGGGGATGAATACAGGCACAGCCAGCCAAATGAAAGGGCAGCAGTGGCCAGTAGAGTGGTCTGCCCTCTAGAGGCCAGATGGCAGAGTACAAACCCGAGCAGTGAGCCCTGGAGATGAAGAGGCCCATCTTTAGGTTTGCACCACAGCTGGCCTTAAAGGTATATTCAGTGATTTCACTAAATTCAGATATCACTTCTTTTTTTTGTTTTGTTGTGATAATCAACCCTACTATAGAGTGTGCTAACCATATATACCTGGGGTAAAAAAAGAAAACGTAGGTTTCGTTTTTGGCTAGGTGACCAAGCCTTCATCCAATCAGACCGGGGGGGGGGGGGGGGGGGGGGTTTCCAAATCACTGAATGCTCCTTTAAGTTAACCAGTTACAAACTCGATTACTCTGTACTTGGAATGCTCTGTACTTCACCTCTACACCAAATTGGCCGAAAATAGCCGATCTACAAGATCACAAGTTGTCACATAGATCTGCTATGTTTGCCTTCCCACCGAATAGGGATGCTATAGCTCACACAGATACATTTTCCACATTCAATTTGACAAACAGAAAAACAATGTTAGTTATTAAACCCAGAGATAATTTGTCATTTTGGCAACAATCAGTGACTAAAACAATTAAGCTACCAATTACATTTTGTTTACAGAAATGTGCAGCTCGTAAGCACGTCCGTGTTAATAACCTACCCCACTACACCCCCCTGCCCCCCCCAACAGAGAATTTAGATACAAGTAAACACCACTGTTACTCCAGACAACTATCAGGCTCTGCCAAAGCAGACACAATAGATGAGGAGAGGCTGAAGCCTGGCACGACCTGGTAAGAATCAGAGTCAGAGGGGAGAGCAAGAAGAGAGAGAGCCGAGTGATGAGGGTTGGGGGGAGATAGTCATCGCCGGGTCTGATCAGCACAATGGGCCGGTGGAGGCAGCTGTGCTGCTGTGGGGGCCAGGTCGACGGTGCTGACTGGTTAGAACAATACCCCGGCGCAGGAGGCCCAGATCCCAATCAGCCCAGGAATGTGGAAGAGGAAGCACTCGTGAACAATGCGCAGCGTTCCCTTATGCCATTCCAGGGTACCCCGCCCGCCTGCCGCTGGCCTGCTCTTGCAGTCCAGCCCTGAGAAAACAGGAAAGCCGGCGGACTGCAGGGCCCAATCAGCTGGTTCCCCACTGGTCCGCACACTGTCACTTTCTGGTTCTGCACTGCCGCCATATTGTTTGACACTCAGGTTAGGCTAGTGTAGTTGATCTGTAAAGGCATCAATAACAACATCCCCCTTCCGCCTCCCTCCCATACCAGAAAACCTCCGAAGATTAAGCCACGCTGCATCGCCCTCCCATGGCACAAACAGACACTACATCATAGATGCAAGTGTTGCTGGAGATACACATTCGCCCTGCATGCTCGTTCACACAAGCTTTCTGTACAACCCCTCCAATTAGTCAGTTTCTTTGTCATTTTTGCATAACAGGTTGTTCAGACATCTGAACAGTGCTGTAAGATGGTGCTTCAGCCAAATTACAATCATCCATGATGTGAACAGGAAAACAGTGTGTGTTTATGCATGTGTGTGTGTGTGTGTGTGTGTGTGTGTGTGTGTCTGTGTGTGTGTGTGTGTGTGTGTGTGTGTGACTGTGTGAGTGTCGGACAAAGAGATCAGGCTGATTGTGTGTTGTGGTGAATGACAGTTGTGAGGCAACCCTCCGAGAACTGGGTTGTCGGAGCAGAGGAATGTGAGAATGTGATCTGACTGGCCTCAGGGTCACGATCACTCTGTTTGAGTCAGAGCCAATCACCGCTCTGAGACGCCACAAGGCCTTCAGTTACACTACAACCATACTTCGTACACTGTAAAAACCTGAAATGACGGGAATGAACCAGCTCTAGCTTTGGCGTCGAAACATTTACTGCTGCTTGCTCAACAGAACATGAGCTCATCTTCTTTTAACCCTTCAAATGCTAGGGGAGGAAGTTGACCAAGACAACATGGATGATCTGGTGTGTGACCTGGGAAGCTGCAAGCCACAGTTTCCTTCTCACCTAAACCATTGAGCATGATGATGTCATCATGTTAGATATTTCGTCATACGATGGCGAAATGCAGCAAAAAAGTTCACAACGTGTTGTGAGTTGGTAGATCTGCTATTTTCCCTATAACATTTTTTTTGGTTAGTTTGCCTATATTGCCCAAAATAGGGACACCACCAAGGTTATGTGGTTAAGCCCTGCTTAATACCATAGATAGCAGTTGAGGCAAACAAACAACATTTTAGTCAGGAGCAGTTAGCATGAGAACTTTGCAGGGCAAAAATGTTAAGTGGCAATGTATCCAATTATATAACTAGTCTGACAGCATGTAACCAAATGGACCTGGCTGTAAGGGTACCACTGAGGATTTTACAACTCAGCACATCAATTATATAACAAGTCTGACAGCATGTAACCAAATGGACCTGGCTGTAAGGGTACCACTGAGGATTTTACCGGCGTGTACACTGCAAACAGAGGCAGAAGCCTCCCCTGGATGTAGGTCAGACTGCTATTGATAAAGCACTGTGTTTCAGCGTGCTGCTGCAGAGACCTGCTACATACCTTGCCGTGTCTGCACACCCATATTATTGATTGCCAGCTTAAACCAGAGTTACGTTTAGCAGCGTGCAGGACTGCACGTGTTGCATAACGAAGACAGCAGATCTACAAGCTCACAGCCGGTCATGCTGTGACGCAACTATAGTATAAATCAGGCTTTACAACAGAAATCCAATATATCAATTGCGATGTTGTGAATTGGAAACACACAATGGGGGGGGGCACTTAGATTAGCACATTCACCTATTCACACATCCATGGCGAAGGAAACCATGCAAGGCTCACCAACCTGCTCATCAACGGCAAATTGGGGTTCAGCGTCTTGCTCAAGGACACTTCGACAGTAACTCTGGGGGAGCCCGGGTTCATACTGGGTGGGAACCTTCCGGTCCCCAAGCGGCCGCTCTACCCCTGTGTGTGTGTGTGTGTGTGTGTGTGTGTGTGTGTGTGTGTGTGTGTGTGTGTGTGTGTGTTGTGACTAAGCGGCGTGAGGCATTCCTGAGCTAACAGCTGTCAAGCTGGACATCAACTCGTTTACAGGCTAGTCGAGTTACCTAAGCCCAGGAAGAACTTAAAATGGCTACAAAACAAAAAGAAAAGAAATAAAGCTCTGAAAACTTCCACTGTGCTACTTTTCAGATTGCAGCTCAAAAACAGATTAACCCAGCATATTCTTTCCCACACTGATTAGCAGCCCTCGTCAAAACCTTCAAGTGCTCCACAGTCCACAGTACACAGTAGAAGCCTATGTGACCTTACCTTAAGGCCATAGAGTGATGGACTGCGACAGGCAAAGATGGACGCCCAACGATGTCACTACACAAGTAACTGAAAAACACAGAGAACACACAGGGTCAGTCACAGTGCACCATAGTGATATTTATCAACAGCTTGTCTTGGCATATAGTACAGTGTAATCTTGGATGTGCAAAGTACAGAAGAACAATTACATCTTTGAACGGTAGAGTTCAGTGGTTCACAACCTTTTTTCCTTAAACCTTTTATCCTTCTTAAGTCTGACAAAGGTTGAGAGAGATTTTTATTTTAACAATTATTACTATTATACAATGATGTGGGAGATGGCCATGTTAAAGTTACATAATAGATGTTGTATGACAAGCTGGAGTGATGTCACATCACTCAGGTTGAGGCCTCACATAAGCCCATAGGGCTTCTAGCCTCCTCCTTGCACTTTATTTTTATTGTATTCTTGGTATTTCCTTGAGTGGTGCAACCACTCCCATACGGAGCTATGTGTGGCTGGACGCCTGGGTCTGAGCACGAACATAGCATGGTTTTCACCACTTGTGTGCAACACACACATGCACATATTAACTGTATATATGATGATTTTGGGTGTGCCAGTACAGTACAGTACAGTAGAGGGTACAGTATAGAGGGACCCACACACGGTAGCTCTGTCATTTCTCAACCGCTTCGGACGTGGGGCGGCTCGCCAGAATCGGACCGGCGCCCAGGGCACGTTCCTGGGGGTCCTGAGACCCCCACATGGTAAGTCTCTCATTTCTCTACCGTAAAAGGCAAACATTTCTAAATTTCATTATGCTTTTAGTAGCATGTGACGTGTCAAACTAGGGGCTTTTCATGATACTCTATCCATTCCAAGCATTAGTTTTGCACAAAAACAACACTCGTTGGGCTAAAAACGGCCATACGTAGCTGTCATCACAAATGTGACGAGGTCAGCACACACAGTGGCTATGGCGAATGGTTCAGGCGCCCTAGCTAAATAATTTGAGCATTCTGTGGGCTACATCCGTGCAAAAGATCACCCTTATCTCTCCCGAGTCCCTATGCTCCTCCTCCTCCACTATCATGATTATTTCATATTAAAAAATGCCTTTTAATACAAACTCACAATGTGCCAAAATGTCACATAAAGTCAACTTTTTTCCAATAATGTCATTCCTAAACAGGAGATACCATGCAGTTTCAAAGTGGTTCAAAAACACATCTATATATTAAAGGATTACACATATTGCCTAGAGCTACCCTCTAGCTGCTTTCCAATCTGGTCCCAGAGCAGCAGGTGTACTAGGGACAGCCTACTGTTGGCTCCATTCCACATTCCGGGTCAGGAGGATTACAAACTCCTCCGGAGTTGAATAATCCCAGATGTCCCACTGCATCCAAGAGGCAGTTTCATAAGTGATCACAGAGCCTACAAAAATACCATCCCTCCTATTACGATGGCTGTGGAGGGCGGCCCTCCCCCCTTTCCTCAGCTCCCCCTCTGTATATTATGTAATAATATAGAGCCCGGCACTATAATGTGTCTGGGTTGCTCTAGACTGTAGAGCTGAATTCTGGATCGCAAGGTCATGGGTTCGATCCTGGGCATTGCCAACTCAGTGTACGAGTAGCAATGCTACAGCTTGTGTGCGGCAAGTCATGCAATGTAACTACTGTATTGGAGCTGATGGTAGGTGTGGCGTTCCAATACGCTACCAACATTAAGCCTCTCCGACATACTTACCTTATAACGATCAGCCAATATTGGCTATGACAGATATTGGTATCAGTATGTAGAGTTAGACTATGGTATATGTTGTGTTTGATAACCACATTTTAGGGACCGTCGCAAAAAAAGAGGAAACAAATATATATATATATATATATATATATATACACGTCACACACACACACACACACACACACACTACATACGAATATTCAATATTAGAACTCAGAAGTTCGTCTTTTTTCCGCTAACCATTTTAACAATATTAGCCCCAAACCTCCAGTAACAGTACGTCTCCAATATACTGCATTATACTATTCACGGTTGTTGTATTCCGCATGACACAGTGCTTGATGACCACAGCGATACAAACTCAACATGCTGGCACTACTAAGCTTAGCTAGTTACTTAGTATAGAGTGACATGTATTACTGCTACTGTACACCTTTAGTGGTGCAAATATAGTGCCACTGGACAGACCAACAAAACACTTTTTTGGCCACTCTCCACAGATACATCTGTGATCAAACAAAGAGAGGAAGAGTGAAGCAATGCTTACAGTGCCATGCACCAAAAATAGCCAATCTACAAGCTCACAAGCTCGTGGTAGGCCTTAGCTGGTTATTTTTGGTCTGTGTCGCTGTTGTACGGTGAAGCATACATTAGGCATGCAGCAGTGAGTCAAGACACAAAACACTCCGGCCATACAGAGAAGTTCAGCTGTGTGAAGAAGAACTTCCACTCCCCACTGATGTGGACAACTTATGAGACGTTGAAAAGGTCACGAAAAAGAAGAAGAAAAGGAAAAAACATTGACACACTTAAAAGCCACAGTACACGGCTTGTGGACACATGCAGCTCCGCCTGCTGCAAGACAACGTGATAACTGATAAGACACTTAAAATCAACCAGTTTCTCACGCTGACAGACCTGAGTGAATATATCTGGCTTCCTGTTCCAGCTCAGCAGCTCCAAACACTCCCCAAAAGAAGAAAAACAAAACGTGTGACGTGACCACAGAAACAGAGCAAGGCCAACTTTGTGTACCTCCTTGGAGGTTGAAGCAAACAAGACACACTAAAAGAATCCTCTGCGCTATAAAGACTGGAGGGTAGAGATAGTCTCATTTAGCTGGCATTACAAAATACTAACGAATCAGGCCTTTTATGGAATTTGGATGTGCGGGAGGAGACAGGGGCACGTTGCTGTAAGCAGCAAGACATACTGTAAGGAACGTAAAAGATCAACAGAACAGAGTGTCGACGTGAGCAATGGTTAACTTGGACTTCACCCTTGAGGTTTTTCAGACGGGAATGATGCTACAATCAGACATTTATATACTACTAGTCCTTACCCGTTCTGAATATATGAACAGCAAATTATGTTCAGTGTGGTGTCGAAACAGCGCGTGTGTTCACGTTAACATGCCCCGTCCAACTGTCAGAGCTGGCTTTCAGGTGCCTGTGCCACGCAACCCCCGCGTTGGCCGCGATGCTTCCCCAAAGAAGATGTTATGTCGACTGACGCAAGAGTAGCTACTAGCTAGTAGTATCAGGGTCCGAGTCGTTTACCCTGTGAGGGTCTTTTACGCAGAAAAGTGTGTCCCAGTATTAATCTGTGTCCGTCCCAACATGCATTTATTTTCACTGGTGACCCGGAAGCCGTCCCAACATGCATTTCACTGGTGACCCGGAAATTAGGACAGACACACAGCGATCGGTGAATTTAGTAATGATGATGTAGAGGCCCATATCTTTTTGTGCATCTTCTTCCTCATTTTCATCTTCAATGTATAATGCAACACAGCTGCATGCGAGAAGCCAGTCAGCATGAATTGAACTGTACCTTAGAGGCTTAGAGCACTGGTTCTCAACATGGACCGGGCAGTGGGCACCTCCAGGAGGTTCCAGGGGGTCCCTCCAGTGATAGTTAGTACCGTTAGAGTCAGAGTCAGACAAATGGGTCACACACAAGGAAGCCTAACTTTCAAAAACAATAATATATGGGCTGGACTTGTTATTTGTAACAGCCTGTGTGATCCTTTAGTCAGCAACCAGGGCGCTGTATCACAAACGGCAAACTAAATAGCCTACATCTGGCTCGCTCCAATGCTAAATGACAGGCCAGGGCCCCTACTGTAATCACTACCTTTGTAAAGAGCGGAAATATCACTGGCTTCATTTGACAGAGGACTTTCATGCTGCCGCCCAGAGACAACCACCTATTTGCATGTCTCAACTCTCAACAGATTTCCCTTTGCACCTGACCTGACCGGCTCACATCTAATGGCCCAATATATTGGAGATCCACTTGCTCTGCTTGAGACTTACTGAGGAGTGAGGAGTCAGGACCCAGTGAGGAGTCAGGACCCAGTGAGGAGTCAGGACCCAGTGAGGAGTTAGGACCCAGGCCAGGCTTGGAGCGAGCGTCTCCCGTCAGGGCTTGATAATACTTTGTTGCGAGCAGTGTTTGCGCACGGTAAATACTAATAGTTAATCTACAAGCTCACAACTGTGACACATTGAGAGCTTGCAGATCAACAATTTATCGTGCACGACACCAGCAACTGAGAATAAATCTGGCCTTAGGGCAAAAGCGGGGTGGTTTCTTTGGTAAAGTCGGACCCAAACATCAATTATGTTCCAACTTCCAAACCCTTTCTCCCAAAGCCAAGAATAATCTGCCTCGGCAGGGCTCAATTATAGGCTATTTCTAGCTCAACTCATTCCACACTGAGCGTTACAGTACACGGAGCCTTTCAATGCACTCAATGAGAAAAATCTTCTTTTTCTGGGATCAATGACCCACATCTAGTATCAAGCAATTTATCTTAAACTGTGGGTAAAATGAATGTGCACTAATTCCCACATGTCCATAGGAAGGCAACATGAGAAGCTTTTAAGCCTAATTTATATACAATTGCATGACGTTGTGGCTCACTCAAAGGAACTCATTTGCTAGCTAACAACGTGTCACAATGCAGCACTTGTCAACAAGCCACACCGGCGTGCAATGGGGCATACTGTCCATACATTTAAATTGAGCTTTAAAAAGGTGGGTGTTCTGGTTTCAGACTCTTGAGAATGTGTCCTCCAAATTGGATTTTATTCTTATCAGTGGCCGCCAGGAAAATGATGGCATCATACATTTCACCATGAACTAAGGTGCTGGTCTAAAGAAAACAGACAGGCAATGAAGCCCCAATCATTCAGATTCACTTGCAGTCTGTGGCTTCTTAACATACTCAGGTTAATCATTTATCCAAACTGCAAATACACACAAACAGACACCTCGACACAACCTCCTCAATCTAAGTGGAGATAAGGGCTCATCTGTGGCACTGGCACACAGGCCAAACAAATGAAAGCTGTCATTCTAGGCCACTGGTTCTCAACGCTGGGTCGAGGGACTCCCGAGGGACAGATGGCTGGAGGAGGTCCCGTCAGCTACAACATGATTTATAATTAGGCAGGAACCAAATGTACCCTTACAGTTACAGGTCTGTATAAATGTGTTCATGTGTACACTCTCAGAGTCAAATTAACGCTGATGGTTTTACAGTATAGCTTGGGGTCCCAGATTTCTTTTTAAAGGGCCTAATGCATATAAAACGTTTGAGAATCACTGATCTTGGCTGTAAAACACCAACATCATCATTCACTTTCAGTATCTTGGACAGCTGCGAGGCACAGTGTTAACTGTTCATTTAACTCTGCACACCAGTGTCTCTGAGAAGGGTGCCGGTGGGCTGTCAAGTGCTCAGAGAACCAGCTCTTACAGAGTCAACCATCTGAGATATTATCTACGCTGCAGTGAACTCATGTGTTTAATCATAAGAGGCATATATACTGTAGCCTCAAAAAAGTCCACTAGGGCTGGATTAATATTTATATCACAGTACCCTGAGCACCGATGGCAACTGTATATGACGATCATTTCATTTCCTTAAAATTTCTATATACCGGTAAATGCTTCTGAAGGGTACAGGGGTAAAGTACCTGCCCACCCTGCCCAACACCATAGACTTTCAGGGGAGGGAGATATTTCCCGCTTTGGACAGCTAAATTAATCAAATTAAATGCTTCTGAAAGGGTAAAGCACTAGTATTGCAACTGCATAGCAGCTACTATATAATACACTTAAAAGTAATACAAGGACATATTTAAATGTCCTATATAAATTGTGCAAAACTGCTATAATAAAGAAACACACAAAACCTTTTCTCTGAAATCTACTGCATGATAATGATGAAATGCAATAAAATCAAGCTACTGGCTTCAGGTATAGCAGAATAAAAAAGAAAGAAAGAAGCTCTACCAGTCAAAATGTAGGACAAATGCATAGCTTCTACATCGATTTAACCATGCACCCCTAGTCCGGAGTGTAGACAAACAACAAATATGGATACAAATAGTTTCTGATCTTGTTAAACATTCTGCAGTGCTGATAGGTGAGACAGACGAGCATTGCGCCAGGAGGAAAAAGCTTCATCACCTGACTGACCAGAGTGGTGTTGAACGGATCTATTGAGTCATATCCAGGGGAAGTACAAGTGAGTTTTGGAAAAAAACAAAAGTATTACGTGATAAAAACAAAAAGGACAACTAAGAGGGGCAAAAAGATGATACTTGTGCCCATTTCCCATTAGTTGTTGTGCATTACATAACATTATCGTGACCAGCAGTGAAATGCTGAGTTAACAGTTAATCCTAGCAGGGGAACAGCTTAGTGAGGGGCCAGGGAGGGGGAGGGGGTTGCTTTTCTTTTTACCAAGCCAGCTATTCTATCACCATACTCATCAATGATACCAGATTAAACAAAAAACAATCCCTTGGCTTGAATTATGCCCCAGATCATCGCAAATAGATGCGTTTCCTGTAATATAGAGGGATTCCCAGCAGTCTGCGATGCTGAGCGTGTGTGTATGCGCATCAACACAACAGCCTACACATCTGCATTCCCATCAGGGTCTTATATCCCAGCAGGACAGAGGGGAGGGAGATAGTCGGTTCTACTGACCCGTGGTTGCTAACGACTGGCCATGGCAGGCACTAATGTCGACTCAACTCCATGGCAAACCCAGAAGTAGACATTAAGGGAAATTTGCCACTGGTCCTCTGGGCCAGTGACTTCTCAAGATCACCATTGTAGCTACTGGCCCAGGAACCTAATTTTTTTATCAACAAATAACAGTCAAGAATTTACCCTCATAATGACGGGGCCGCTGCACACAGAACGCTATGTTGTAATTAACCCGACAATTTCCTTCCACAAAATCCTTACAAAACACTAGTACCACAGGAAACTAATGTAAATTTAGGGTTAGGGCCTTTTTTTTTAAATTGCATTAATTTTACTGGCCCAAGTGAGCAAGTGGAAGGTGTGTTCTAGTGGCATGGACTCATGGAGGGTAGAAATAGTACTTCCGGGCCAGCGGGCCATTTATAATGTCTATCTGATGACAGGGGTTCCCCAAGGTTCTGTACTAGTCTGCTAGCATTTCCCTCTACACCAAAAATAGATGATCTACAAACGCACAATGCTTCGCCTATTTTAGGTGAATGTTCACCACCCGAATAGGGAGTGGTTAACTAACCACTAACTAAGTGCTTGGAGCAAAAAAGCTAATAATGTCAACTGAAATTAAACAAAGTGGTTGCATCATAGTCCACTGACATGAGAATAATAATTGCATTTCTCTGCAGAACTACTGAGATATAAGTATTCACGCAACTATACAAGAGGACCCACACAGCCAAGAGCATGACCAACTTCTATGTGGGCTCCTATGAGTGAAACTGACTTCACCCCATCAATGTGTATTGTGCCAATGTGCCTACGTCTGAAATAGTTTGGCCATCTCCACCTCCAGCCTCGCAACAAACTGACCAGTTCCTCCCTCTCTCTTTCTCTGTCTCGCTCTCTGTCTGTGTTCCAGTCTCGCAGCTCAGCTCTTGCACAGCACAAGAACAAATCCTCCATTGTGTGTCTGTCATGCACTCTCTAGAGAAAATGAAGTTCTCTGAAGCATGCGAGATGCAACGCTGACAATTCTCCCAGTGTCATGCAGGAGGTGCGACAAGCAAGAGAGATGTCATGCTGTATGCGTGTTTTTGTTTACTTGTCAAAAACACAGCACAGGGACAGCTTGCCTTCTAGGCTGAGTGACCATATATATAGCAACCAAACTATATTGCAATCTTCATAGAGACAAAGACTAACACTTAGCAGATCCCATGGCAGATTTCTCTTTCATTTCCCCAGGAAAGACATTAAAAATAAATCACTGCAACACACTTTAAATAGATTGTGACTTAGTAGTGTATGGTTATTTCAGTTAGCAGAGGAGGCGTTGTTGATTATTTGATATTTGCACCTTGAATTTAGACTTCAGTGGTGACAAAAGGCTACGTACACATTAACGGTTATTTTATCGTAACTGAGTGTGCAAATTGAACAAATTCCATTCGTACACTCATAATTAAATAACCAAAACAAAAAAGCAATGGTTACAACAGTATGTACCACAAACAAAACACTGCAAAACATGAGTTAGCTAACGTCAGCTAGCTTTTATTTAGCTTGACATCGGGAGTAGAGTATGTGTTCTGTACAAGTTGCACTAAAAGCTTACTAGCAGTAAATAAAACATGTATTTTATCCAACCAGCTGGTTGACAACTCCACGTCAATGTTTAATAACAATAATAAAGACGAATGAAAGCCTTTCAATTTCTCAAACACAGCCAAACTAAAGCAGTCACAGAAAAAGTGAGGAGTGGAGGAGCTGACACTGCTGCCTGCCCCTGCTTGAAGCTAAAGCTAATGCTAAATCTGAGTGCAAAACTCCCATCTGTCTGTACCATAGAATAGCATCATGCTAGGCTACGTTTAGCCTGTTTTTGCTAACGCAGTTTTACACCTCAACATCACATTAAATTGGTGTCTGTTCACCTCGATACTTTATCTAATGTTACTCACAGCTTCCGTGTCCTGTTGTTTTACTTTAGCTAGACGTAGTTGTGTGACTCGCAGTCATTTTGACCAACAAGGCAAGGTTCCTCCTCCATGAAGGGACTGAAGCTCTGAGCTTTCTTTTTTTCCTCTAACTAGGTTTTGTGGTAGAAGAGCGCCACTGTCAACACGACACGCTGGTCCCACCTCCGGAGTGGTACACACACAACTGTGACCTAGTAAGTATGTGACCGACCGTTCAATCATTTCTGCAGGGCAAAAGTATGAAAAATATGAATCATATTTTATATTATTACAATATTTTCATTTAATATTGGCAAATATTAAATAATTTGTGCAGGCTAGATATTTGATGAAAACATTTTAAATTAAAGTAGGCCTAAATATTTGAATATGTAATTTCATTCAATAGGATATTAAGATAATAATATACTAAAATATGTATTTGTTTCTGGGTTTTGTTGTTTTAATGTCTACCGTATATAATATAATTCGATGAGAAATAAATGACCGAACAAACAAAATTCAATAGTGCGCCAGTTTCGGTGTGACGTCTTTCCTGATTGGCTGTGCTGGTAAGACGCCTACCACACTATGCAGCATATTGGATGAAACGCCTGTCAATCATAAACTGTAACATTTTGGGGATGAAATCGGGGTAGGCTATAATATTATTTGTTTATATGTTTTAATAAAAAAATGAGAAATAACTGCATCAAAATGTCATATTGTTCTGAAAACTATTTGAAACGCTTCAATAAAATTATATAGGCCTACTCTAAAGGTACATACAGTATAGAAGGCTTCAAACCTCAGACATTTTTAACCTAAAACTTTTAAATAAATGGAATGGGTGTCCAAATAAGTTGGTTTATGTAATAAAGGGGAAAAGTGCAATATTGTAAAAATGAAATCCAGACTTCATTGTAAATATGAAATGTGTGGTCTCATGTAGGCTATTAGGCTAGTAGATTGTTGTTGTTTTTTTGCATCTGTGCTCCTACTATCTTGAATGCATGAAAAAAAAATCTATTCACCATAATTTGCTATTTGTATCATGTCTTATAGTCATAATAGTCATGACTATCATCACTATTATAATTAATTTAACCAAAAGATTGTTATTCGGAGACATTCATTCATTCCTTATTAAAACAATTCAGGTTCACACTTCGATTGATTGGTTTAAGTATTTATTAACAGTTTGCAGAAGTACAGTACATTTCAAGCATGCACAACTCAATACAAAAAACTGTTAACTGTGAGTGGACGACCAATAAAGCACTAGACTTGTTTACAAGAGGGTCCACCTTGTTCAATTCATCATAACATTTTAGAGACATACAAATATACACTTCTATATAGTGAAAAAACAGGAAATCATCATCATAAAGAAGGTAAAAATGGAAAAGAAAACCTATACAGTGAGGGGGAAAGGGGGTGGGTGGGGGATTCAGATTAATCCCCACATACTTTTATTAGAATTTCATAGGTGACCTCAAAGGCCTTAGCACAGATAGAGAAAGTACACATATACAAGTAAGCCAGAACGATTAATGTGAACATGTCACTTCTATAGCAACGTGTTTCACACTATCATATAATATCGGTAGATAACAAAATTAAATTAAAAGGTTTTCCTTTCTTACTCTCCGCAGCCCACAAATGGGTCCTGACCCAGTGTTTGGTAAACAGTGGGCTAAAGCAGGGGTCTGCAACATTATGTGCCATGTTTTCATTTTCGTGATAGTCAGTGTGCCATATATAATTATGACACCACATCAAAATGTAATATTCCCAACTGATTTTGATTGTCCATAGGATACACATACCGGTAACCAGCTTAGAAATATTTCCTTTCACATCAGGATGTAATGATTATTAAACTCAGACCATGTAGACCACCTATGTCCCAGAATCCCTCCCCGGTCATGAGTTAGCTCAGTTTGAATGAATGTACAAAATTATGGCAGGATTTAATTTGAAGATGTGAGTGGACTTAATTGAACTGACTTTTTGGAATATTTAATTTTTAAAGAAAAAACTTCTCTGTCTCACACTTAGGCCAGTGTGCCAGTGACCAGTGACCAACCCTCCCCTGTGCCGATGTTGGCACCCGGGCCTAAGGTTGTCTACCCCTTGTCTAAAGGACAGTAGAGTGGAGGTTGTGAGGGGTTAACAGCCACAGTACAGGGAGGAGGAGTTTCTCGTAAATCTGAAGTGAAAGTGTATACAGTAGCAGAGACAGTAGTTTGGTTGCAGCGCACCCACATTCAACATGACGTTTAAAGAAATACTGAGAACTTAAAGACAGGTGAGTAGAATGACTTATTATGCATTAACATGCATATATACAGACATGATAGCCTATGCAGCAGTTATTTTCACATGCCTTGACATTTTAATAAAGATGACGTGATGAAGTGCCGTAGGCTACATCTGTCAACATGACTGTGCTCTATTCCAATACAATCCAGCAACCCTATAATAATTAAGCTGTGAGAAGTAGCCTATATCATTCAAGAACTACATCTGACACTTCATCTTTTATTGTGTAGAATGGCATCTGCAAGCAGTCTCCTGTCTGAAGAGCAGTTCCTGTGTTCTATCTGTCTGGATGTGTTCACTGATCCAATCGCCACTCCGTGTGGGCACAACTACTGCAAAACCTGTATCACACATTACTGGGACACTAATGATGTGTGTCTGTGTCCACTATGTAAAAAGGTATTCTATAAGAGACCAGAAGTCTTTGTCAATATTTTCATTTCTGAGATGGCTGATCAGTTTAGGAAGACACAGCAAGTGGGAAGAAATTCCAACATAAACCAAAAACCTGCTAAAACAGATGAAATCTCATGTGACTTCTGTACTGAGACAAAGCTCACAGCCCTGAAGTCCTGCCTGGTGTGTTTGGCCTCCTACTGTGAGACTCACTTGGAGCCTCATCAGAGAGTAACAGCGCTAAAACGACACAAACTAATCGACCCTGTAAAGAACCTGGAAGACATTATATGTAAGAAACATGACAGACCTCTGGAGCTGTTCTGTAAGACTGACCACAAGTGTGTTTGTCAGTTCTGCACTGAGTTAGACCACAAGTTCCATCAAATTGTACCTTTAAAAGAGGAATATGAAAGAAAGAAGGCTGAGCTGGGAAAGGCAGAGGCTGAAGTTCAGCAGATGATCCAGGAGAAACAACTTAAGATTCAGGAGGTCAAACATTCAGTAGAGCTCAGCAAGAAAGATGCAGACAGAGAGATAGAAGACAGTGTGCAGGTCTTCACAGCTCTGATCAGCTGTATTGAGAGAAGCCAGGCTGAGCTGATTGATGTGATTGAAGAGAAGCAAAAATCAACAGAGAAACAGGCTGAAGGCTTCATCAAAGAGCTGGAAAAGGAAATCACTGAGTTAAAGAAGAAAAGCTCTGAGCTGAAGCAGCTCTCACACACTGAAGCCCATCTTCAACTCCTTGAGAAGTTCCCATTCCCTACCATTAACAACCCTCCACCCACCAAGGACTGGACACAGGCCAATGTCCATCAGTCTTCATATGTGGGGACTGCAAGGACGGCTGTGGCCCAGCTGGAGAAGACACTCAGTAAAGAGATGAAGAAGCTGTGTGATGCTGAACTGAGGAGCATCCAGCAACATGAAGTGGGTGTAACTCTGGACCCTGATACAGCACACCGCAAACTCATCCTGTCCGAGAATGGAAAACAAGTAAATCATGCAGACATAAAGACGAATCTTCTAGACAACACAGAGAGGTTCTCTAAAACTCTTGATGTCTTAGGAAAACAAAGCTTCTCCTCAGGAAGATTTTACTATGAGGTTGAGGTTAAAGGGAAGACTCATTGGAATTTAGGAGTGGCCAGAGGGTCCATCAACAGGAAAAGAGAAATTACACTGAACCCCAACAACGGTTACTGGTCTATAAGGTTGAGGAATGGAAATGAGTACCATGCTCTTACGGGGGCTGATGTTGTCCTCCATGTAAAAGAGAAGCTCCAGAAAGTGGGAGTGTTTGTGGATTATGAGGGGGGTCTGGTCTCCTTTTATGATGTGGAGTCCAGAGTTCATATCTACTCTTTCACTGGCTGCAGATTCACTGAGAAACTCTATCCATTCTTCAGTCCTGGTTTTAATATTGGTGGTAAAAACTCTGCTCCTCTGATAATCTCTCCTGTCAATCACAGAGATTAGACTAATCCTATTTGCTATTTGCTACAGCAAGACATGAAGACTCATGAACCATAAACATTCATATTTCTGCCAGCAAGTTGTAAATGCTTTAAATTGTTGAATGAATCAAATATGAAAATATCAATGTGTTCACAGTGGAACTATTCTGCAACAACTATTGAAAATATATTGTAAATGTTATGAAGCCTTAACAACTTTAACATAAAATATGACAAAAGAGATTATTGTTGGTTAATTCATATAATATAATTTTACATTCTACATACACTTAGAAGTTAGAACTGGTTTTAACATTGTGTCATTCTTTCATAATCCCTGTGACTGTCATATACACTGTACATGCTTGATCCTTCACAGACTCCGTCTGGTAAGCATGCCTGCAGTAAATTGTTATATTAGACAAATGCTTAACGCTTTTTGTACGTTTGACATTGCTTTTTGTACGTACAGCACTTTGAATTGCCTTGATGTTGAAACTGTTATCACAATGAAATGGAAACATGCGAATGGAATCTGGAAACCAGAAAATGTGGTTCTAAGATCATTTAACTTTGCGACACATAATTGGTGTTGTCTGAGAAATCAGAGCCCAATGTATTCTTTCACACAATATTCTTAATGCTCCATAAACCCCACCAGGACATTCCATGATCCAGTTTTGATCATGGAGCAATGAGACAAATGGATTGCACATTACCACACTCCAAGGAAAGAGTGCCATCTTGCGAGTGACTGTGGTATTGCACACACATCAGCGTTATTTCATAGCACTTGTCATTGTCCAACCAGGGACAATGACATCCCACTTGTCCCACACAAGCGATACTGGAGTACCGGGTTAGCAACTTACTACTTGAGTTGCTGCCTTGATGTCATATTCGACCATAGGCCTATTGGCTATCATTTATAAACTCCTCTGGTGTCTCACGTTTTGTTTTAAAATCATGCTTTATTTTTATTTTCATGCTATTTTAACAGGCTTGAAAACACATCTTGCAGGAAGAGACAATGAGAGAGCTTTACAACAGAAGGCCAACTATTAGGGGACTAGTAACTATTAGGGCATTTGAACACTAGATGCAATTGTCTGCCAGTCACAATGTGGAACAGGGTCTCAATTTGTGGGACGCCTGAAAAGTCATGAGGGACCGTCCCACGCAAAGAGGTCTGAGGGACATCTGGTCAGCAACAATGATGTGCTAACATGCATAATATTTGTGTGCTGATGTTGACAACGTCGCCTTACGGAGCTTGGCCTTCTGGTTCACAGTAGGCAGGTAGCAGTGTATACCTTTGCGGGGACAGAGACACAGAGACACACTGATACAGAAGCACTCAGAGATCCGGAGATAGGTTACATAGAGATAGAGATTGAGACAGCTAGACAAACCCTGTTCTACACAGCCAGGCTCCTTCAGAGCAGAAGACCTATAGAAGACAGAATAAATAAAGACAATCAGTTAGTTTTAGTCCTTTTTGTGCAAATCCTCATTTTTATTTTAGTGGACTGTGTGGACTGTGTTTACCAATTTTAGTTTTAGTATAATAACCATGATTCACACAAGGAGAAAATACATTCAAACTAGACACATTTTACACATTTCTGTCAGAAAGAGTCAAATATTCAACAGAATATGAATATGTTACACTGCAGCTGTCCTAAGGTTCTATTGCCCTCTGCTGGCTGGCTTCAAGAGAGAAGAGACCAAGAGATCATGATGACAAACGTGGAAACATTGACAAAACATTGACTAATGTCTGAACAGCTGCTTTGGAGCCACATCCTCAATATGGATACAATATCAGCTGGAGAAGGACTGAAAGGAGCAGCTTCCGCTTCTGCTATGTGTCATTTTAAAGACATGTGAAACTGAAACCTCCTGTCAACATCCTGTAAGCTGCTTGTGCAATCAGCTGACTTCATTTAAAACAACAATCATAATACCAAATACAAAATGTGTCTTGAAGAGCATCTAAAGAAGAATAAAGAAATAAAATGAATAATCAAGAAATTTGAGAGGACCTGTGATGTCATGACATAGCCTACTTTATATTTGTGTTTTTTCTATTCACTTGGTCAGGTCCACAGAATGAGAGGTCTGCTCTGCCGGAAATATTGCGAAAAAATGGCCATTTTTGTATACCCCACCATAGACAACCAATATAAGGCAAAATTGCATCATGCTTTAGCATGTGACATGTCAAACTAGGGGGTTTTCATGATTCTGAATCCATTCCAAGCATTAGTTTTGCACGAAAAATACTCCATGGCCTAAAAACAGCTAAAGCCGTCATCACAAATGTGATGAGGTCAGCCCATTTGGGACATTAAGGAAGTGGATATGGCCAAATTTATGTGGATATGCCTGGGGTGACCAACCACCAACCAACTAACTGACGGGAACTGCACGTTTTCATAGTGAATGCGACCTGCAGTCGCAACAATAGCCTACTAAACATTGTTGATTTGAGTCACTATGTCCAACAGTAGAACACATGCCAGATCTGCTACCTCTTCCCAAAACACACATGCACGCCCACACACGCACACCAGAACCAGTAAGACCCCTGAGGGCGAGAAGCGACCTCGCCCTAAAGGGCATTAGTCTCGTTGACGGGAGGACTGCTGGACGAGCGCTGGCGCTTTGGCATGGGGGGTCAGATCAACATGGAATGAATTCTGTACTAGCCATATAAGGAGCATGTCTTGAGTGTACAGGGTTTGATGAGGTCAGACCAACATATGGAATGTCAGAACAGGTCAGCTCCATATATGGAGATCTAAGGGTGCAGCGTGGACATTAGGGACTTTAAACAACGACGGTTTTCAGGACGCCATCGCCGTAGCTGTCAAAATCATTAAGCAAAATCCGTCGCCGATGGCGACATTGGTTCCCATGGTGACGGTCTATGCAGCGTGTGTCAAACATGAACACTTTTTTTAAAAACACACCGTTGCTAACTTGCCGATATTGCTTAATTCTTACATGCACTGGACATGATCAGCAGTGGAAAGAGGATGGTGCTGGAGCAATTTGTGTTATTCTAAAACCGTTTTAATAAACATGGTTAATGTGACATATGGTATTAGTGTTATTTCTTCATTCAGAGCATGCCAACACATTACACAGCATAAGAACGGTGATGGAGCAATCGGTGTAAATGTATGGCAGCTATAATTTCAATAAACATGGTTATGACATGGTGGTGTAAGTGTAGGTTCTTCCGTAGTAGAAAGTGCTGGTTGAATGAATTCCCCACTGTCACATTAGTGGATGTTTAGCCAATTGTTAACATTAACTGTGTTGGTCGACGCAAAAACATTACAATATTCTGCATACACACAATATACCCAGTCCCATTCAGAACATGACGCTTCTGCTATCTGACCCCACTATTCCCAGAATCAAGTGCAAACGCCTTGGCTCCGGAGATCTTCTCGAGCCATTCTACCCGTTGCCCCTAGTGACCATGGGGATAATGGCTGCAATTTTTGATGTTCCTTGTGACTACATCACTGCATGGATGGATGGACACTCTGTGGTGCTTTCGATTGGCTGCGTCTGTACTGAGAATACAGTGTGAGAGTGTAGACAGTCTTGGCACCATCAATTTATTATTACTCCTGCCTGCCAATTAAGACGTGAAGATGAGGACAGTCAATGTAAATGTTTACCTGAGTGCTGGACAGAGAATTCTGGAGATGACACACGCACGCACACGCACGCACGCACACGCACACAAAGTTAGCAAACAAATGAGAGTAGACATGTATGTGAGAGAGTGTGTGTGTGTGTGTGTGTGTGCGTGCGTGCGTGCGTGTGTGTGTGTGTGTGTGTGTGTGTGCAGCGTGCGTACATACGTGCGTACATACGTGTGTGCATTGTAGTCATCTGTTCTGTTCATCTAGTTCAGACTAGCAGTCTGACTAGTAGTAGACTAGCCAGATAACAACCTCACCTCTGGGTCACACGCACGCACGCACGAAAAAAGAAAGAAAACAGATGGGAGTCCACAGCCAAATCCATATCTACTTTCTGGTCGTTTGAGAACCACTAAAACGTCTGTGGTCTCCAAGGCTACAGAAGCTAGGTTGCAAAGAAGGTTTTCAGAATTCAAGAGATTTCTCTCAGGAAAACTCCATCACATCTGGATCTGGGATAGCCATAGCCTATATATAGGGTTGGAAACGTGCTATGGAGCAGCTGGTCCAGTGCTTACAGCGAGTCTCTCTCTGATACTCACTGACTGTAAGCACTGGACCAGGGCTAGAGCTGGACACTCACCTTTTGACTTGAGGACCCAACTCCATGTGTGTGTGTGTGTGTGTGTGTGTGTGTGTGCGTGCGTGTGTGCGTGTGTGTGTGTGACTTTACTAACAAACCCATGGACTTGGCCAATCAAATGCCTTCGTGGGCCGGTCTTTACTCTAGCACGAGGAAATTCTGATGACTGACGTGTGCGGGTCAGCTCTCCAGCCAGTGAAGAGCCGCGACAGGACAGCCTGTTTTGGAATTCTGCCCTATCTCATCGGCGCATGGGAGGGCTTTATTTCTTTGTCTACCATCCAGTTACATGACACCCGAATCGGCCAATCCGCAGTAACCAAGGGCGTGGCCACAATGGCCGATCTTACGCCTAAATCGCCAATGGGCGTGGTTTGTGCTGACATGTCCCGCCCATTGGCCGGTCTGCGGCTGGTTTCACACAGACAGTTGTGTGTTTCATAAAAATGCACTCTGATGCGGCAAGTAAGTATCCTTTTACATGGCTTTGTTTTTAACCATATTTTTGAATATGCAAATCATTCAGCAGAGTGGGGATTAATCGATTAATCGGAGACAAAGCTTTTACAGACGAGTCATATGCATTGCATCTACTTCTGTATTGTGCAGAAGATCATGCATGGATTGTGTGCTGTTGTATTTTCCAGTTGTCTTGGGGCGACAACAAAGGGAGAATAGTTGCAATAATAATTCCATGTGATGTGGATGTGCAATGGGGATGCTTTTGACTCTGCAGTTTTCCTGGTGGGGCTGGAGATGTTTCAGCGTAACGTTGGTGGTGTTCAATTGTGTTTCCGAGTCCAAATCGACATGCCATGGTTTTCGGTTAAAAAAAATTGATCTGTTGTGATTTTTTGCCCGTTGATTACAGTCGAGGTTGCCTAGGAATGTAAACTTCAACTTGGTGACAGTGTGATGATGTTGTTAAATCGGTCAAATGTGCAGTCAGCTGCGGAAAAATACAGAGAATGAAAAATTGTGACGCAGTTCTGTAAAACATCTTTCATTGCCTGCTGCAGTAAGTGCTGTCTGTCTGTGCGCCATTTACATATGGTAATAACATATTTATATATGCAGTAGATATGTTATAATCACGATACTATTTTGCTTTTTTGTAACAATGTGAAAATGCATTCATCAGTTGAGGTAAATGTTGGGGGAGAGGGTTGAAATAATTATTTTTGTAAGCCTGGGAATTGTAGTTTGATTTAGCAACTACAGTTCTGGTTCCTATGGCGTTTATTAGGGAAATGGACTACAACGCCCATGTAGCCAACTCTCCAGATACTTTGTAAACTCTGTGTGCAAGTTGTGCGTGTGTGCACTGCTATTTTAGGTATGCAGCTAGTGCTATCTAGTCGCACGTCCGTTGATTTGTCTGGTTTTTCGGCCTTTTGGAAACGAATTAAACACGACTATATTGGACGACATATTCTGAAAGCAAATGGCTAGATGACATATTTGGCTAAAAGGTAGCATGCATGTAATCCAAGTCATTTAGACTTTGCAAGCATTACGTGTGGAGCAGATCCAGCCTGTCATGCGTGTGATCACTATTCAGTCTTTTTTAAAACGTATCTTTTAAGCCCTAAATCATAACATAGTCATATTGTTCAGGTAAAAAACAGTTGGGAATCTGATTATAGAAACGGATATACTAGTGCTATAATGATGTCACAGACCATTCATCACAACTGCATTGATACCGTTAGAAATGAATGGCTGTTATGGCTCTGTCAATATATACAGGAGATTGTCAGCTGTGGTCTGTTGTTGGATTTGGATCCATGTGTTTTTCCGAAGAATATTTGAAGGTTATGCATGTAGGACCAGTTCTGATAAAAGTTTGTCTTTCATTTGTGGACATTATAGATTTTCAGCTGAACTCCCATTTGTCTACACTGGCCAGCATTCACAAGATCTACCACACCCTGCACAGGCTGGTAAATATGTTTTATGTCAGTGTGTGTGTGTGTGTGTGTGTGTGTGTGTCCTCCCACTAGAATGTAGCTAACATTTCTGCATTCCTCATGACAGAACCTGACAGAGGACGTTGGACAGGACAGCCACCCCTCAGGTAATAATCCATCTTCTATAGCAGGTTCTCATCAAAGTTAGGTATAAGGCCCCATAACTCTGGAACCAAATGGACCCATTTGTACACCGTCTCTCTCGATTAGGATTACTGCTATTTTCTCTATTTTTGGACGCCACTAATGTACAATGAAGTATGCTACATCATCATCATTTTCCGACCGCGGTCGAGGTCATGGATTTCAGTGCCACGCCAGACTTCCCGGTCCTTCATTGCCACCCCCAGTTCCTGCTTAGGGTTAAGTGGTTAATCAGACTAATACATTTAGTTTATTATAAAAAATGGTGTTGTTTTGATATACAAAAAAGTCTGCTTCTCGGTTAACCTAAATGAGAACTATTAACAAATTGGCTGAATATTCCATCATTTGTCAAACTGCTTTTGACGGAATTCTCCGTCAATTAATTAACTTTATCGATATGAAACTGTCTCACTGAAAATCTACTTTTAAAACTGACTGAGTTGCTAGGCAATGCCTTCGTCACCCCCAGCACCAGGAGAGGTGCGCGCGCACATTCCATATTTCCATAGGGTCCCATTAAAAGTAGAATCTTCTTTGGCTGTTATCTCTGAAACTACGAGTGATGCTAAATATTGGTTTCAATATAATTTGACCTGTCCGTCTGTCTTCACATTGGCCCAGCTTGTTCCAGAGCCATGCCTCCCAGGAAAAAGAGGAGACCGTCCGCAGGAGACGACTTGTCAGCCAAGAAAAGCCGCCAAGAGAGGTACTGTATGATAGCATTATTGCTCAGGAGTCAAATGGCACCAGTCATACTGTACCAGCAGAGCTAAGACTTTCTCATTGCTCTGGCATGACTATAGAATGCTCACCCATATCTAGAATGTTTTGGAGGCCCCGTTTTAAATCATGTGTAGTTAACACTTAATAATCCCTTGTAGCTAAAATAGACAATATACAAGCTCACAACATGACGTTGTGAGTTATCAATTTTGGAAACATTTTGATAATTCTGTCAACATGCCCAACATGGCTGTCAGGTTGAAAGTGGTTGAAATGGTAATTTAAGGGTGAGAATTTGAAAAGTCACGGGATAGATTGCCATTGCTATGATGCTGTGTTGAGTTGACTGACCATTTCTTCATCTGCAGTGTTTTCAGAAAACACGACACGTTGCAGATCTGTGAAGAGGAGACATTCTCCAGTAAGAGATGCATAGAGTGGTTCTACGAGTATGCAGGTGAGGATGTCAGTGACGGTGTATTTCATGACATTCACAATCAGCTCCATGTTGACTGACTGTCTGTGAGTGACCTATAAAGCCAGAAATGCCTGCTCAGTGGGTGGGTGTTACACCTCAGGTGTTACACATGGATGATGATGTCACATTGATCTGTATACAACAGGCTGTGACGATGTCGTGGGGCCAGAGGGCATGGAGAAGTTTTGCGAGGACATCGGTGTGGAACCAGAGAACGTAAGGAGTTCAATTCAATGCCTCTTTAGTCTGCCTTAGTGCCTTGCATCCTTATTGTTTCAATTTCAAGATTATTCATTTTTTGTTTGTTTGTTTGTTTTTGAGGACAGTGGGCAGCCGTGTTCTCGGTTGGATGTTTGGGCAGCTGTGTTCTCAGTTGGGTGTTTAACAGGCTTTGCCAATTCACTTCAGTGGATGAATTCATGTCACGCCAAGCCGAGGGAGATGTGCGTGGTTGTAAGGGATGCTTCTTGTGTCCTGTCCAGGTGGTGATGCTGGTGCTTGCCTGGAAGCTGGATGCACAGAGTATGGGTTATTTCACTCTCCAGGAGTGGCTGAGAGGCATGGGCTCATTACAGTAAGTCCTACAATCAAGCTGTGATATTTTTAATCACCCTGGATGAGACAGGCTCTTGAGTCTCTGTGTTATTGAGTCATAACCGTGCTCTCCGGTGTTCAGCTGCATGAGAGCAGAGTGTGTGTCTGTCTAAAGTGGCTTTGTTCCGTTGTCAGGTGCGACTCCACGGAGAGACTGCGCAACTCCCTCGACTACCTGAGATCTGTCCTCAATGACGCCACCAGCTTTAAGCTCATCTACAGATACGCCTTTGATTTCGCCCGCGTAAGTCAAACTAAGCATCTGACTTGTGTGTAGAAAAAGTGGCGTTTGACTGGATATATATACTAGTAGAGGCTCAAAAAGCAGATAACATGACACCCATTCCTTTTCCTAAGATGACGACCCGGTGACCATTTCTCAGAAAGGAGTGGTCCACGTCATTGTTTTTGTAAAAAGTGAGAGGTCTTATCAAGTGTTCCACCTCCTGTATTTACACAGCCTGCCTTGGGCTGATGTAAGCATACTTTCAGGAGAGTAACACAATGACTCCAGATTTATACTTGGTTGAGCATGTCTCGTCAAAAATCAATCAAAAATAGGCGGTCTACAAGCACACAACACGTTGCAGTGCGACATGTCACAAGCTTGTAGAGCCACAATCTCTTAATGCGCCATAAGCGCGCAACATTGACTGTGACAGTGCTGTCATATTTAAAGATCATCAGATCTGATGGATTCATGTGTTGCATTATGGGCAGGCATTGTGTTGCAGATACTAATGAGCTCACTGTGTTTGTCCCTGTGTGTGTGATCTCTGCTGGATGGACGTCTCACACTGACCTGGTTGTTTTGTTTTGTTTTGGATTTGGACAGGAAAAGGATCAGAGGAGTTTGGACTTGAACACAGCCAAGTGCATGTTGGGACTTCTCCTGGGAAAGACCTGGCCTCTGTTTCCCGTATTTAACCAGTTTTTAGAGGTGAGGAGGGCCTGAACGGAATCCAAATCTGAGCATGTCGCACAGCTGTGTTTATTTCTTTTATTATTTGCGGTTGTATAAACCAAAGCCTCTATGCTTCCTCCAGCAGTCCAAGTATAAAGTCATCAACAAAGACCAGTGGTGTAATGTTTTAGAGTTCAGCAGGACAATCAGCCTGGACCTCAGTAACTATGATGAAGATGGTGCCTGTGAGTAAATATGAAGATCCACAATATTCCAGCACACACAGTACAGTAAAATCCTCAATGTTACAGACCCCTGAAGGGCTGTACACCCAGCACAATAAAAAGTTTTATAAAAATAAATTGCTCCAAGTTAGTCAAGTGGAAGGCTGAATCCACAAAACAGCGATGGTGAACAATATTGTTCTGCTCCCACGTGTTGTATACATCCAGTATGTTAACGAAGTTAAAGACACAGCCATACTCGGTTTTCACAAGCCAGAAGGCGAGCGCCTTGCTCCTTTTACATGTAATTTGCTCCTATCACTGAAGACTTTAGCAAACAGAAAAACAAAAAGACATAGAAATCTTAGCTTTTATAGAAGCTGGCAAATAAGTGCTAATATAGCGTATGTATGTAAAATTGTCATTGTTCAATATGAATTATTATCCATATGAATTTGCAAATAATCAAAACTCTGCATAGAAAGTGAATCATGTTCAAACAGCCATTGCTTTTCGAGGGTGTGAAAAAAGGTCAAGATACAAAAAACACATTCACCATGGGCTTGTCTGCTTGTTGACTAATGGAGTACTCTGTTATGGAGCTTCTTCTTCCCATAATGCACTGCTAACACACTAACATTTCAGAATAAGAGTTCAGTACTAATACTAGTATATCAAAAATAAAAGCACATCAATAGTTTACTACAAACAAGCAATGTAAACTTAAGATTCAAACATGAACTAAAAGCAACAATCCAAACACTCACCAATTCAGTTCAAGTGCTCCAGCTCATCAGTTCAGTTCATCAGTGTATTTGGAGGTCTAAAACCAATCATCAGTGTTAATATCATGAATTGTAAGTAAAGTGATGTGCACCTCACTGACTGAGACAAAAGTGCTGTGCTTTATACTAGGGTGTGGTGATGATTGCTGATTGAAACTGGTATGACTGAGTGAGTGAGTGAGTGATCGGTGTGATGAGCTGTGAACTGATGCAGATGGTACAGTGACCATACAAATAGATACAAATACAGACATACAAATATAGTTAAGGTTATATTAATTAGCGTGAACGGGTCCATTTACTTCCATTTCTACACTTTATGTTAAATTGACACGATTTTTTGTACACGCACATGAACGTTTTGCATTATTTACATCTATCTCTCTTTTCATTTTTCCTAGGGCCAGTTTTGTTGGACGAATTTGTAGAATGGTACAAGGAGAGAGAGATGTCATAGCCAGAGATCCCAAAACTGCCAACATGAAGACTTGTTTTGAAGGGAAAAAAATAAGAAAAAGATAGAGAATAAAGAACTGAGAGAATCACGACCATGACGACAGCTATGAGAATCAACAACTAATAAGTATACAATACAATGAAAAATGGGGAAAGTTGTATGTCGGCAATGGCATCGGGTGTTTTCCTGTTGGGTGGGGTTGGGGGTGTTATAGGTCAAAGGTCAAGGGGTTATAATCCAGCCTGGCTGCATGCTGTCCAGAGAGAGAGCAGGTCCTGGACTGTGACTGTGGACTGATATTCCCTTCCAATGTTCCATAGTTTTATCAGCTTGTGGCAAAGCCCCGCCCGGTGGCATTCCCTCTCGCCCTCACTGTGATGTGTCATATCGCTGTCTGTGTTAGGATAACATGCGGCCATAGGTGGATGGGCGGTAAGGCGACATGCTGTGACAAGAGAACGCCACTCCTCAGCCCTTTGCCTCCAGCACAAAGAAACCAACAGTGACCCTGTGAGAAAGTCTTAAACCACATGAACCCTAGCGGCCCTATTCTGGGGGCGAACATTCAGTGTAAATAGTCGATGTACAAGCTCCCAACGCATGTGTCGTGTGCTTGTAGATGGGCTATTTTCGACAAAGAGGAGAGGCGTAAAGGCCTGGAGGACTCCCATCAACTAAGTATATAGGGTTTAAGACAAGTGATGGCGCATTGGACATTTTTATACCTGGTGCATCAGACATGAACTGAATTCTTAAAGAAGCACACACTGTGTCAAATGGTTGCGGCAGGCTGGCGACGCCTGCGTGTTTTCTTTTTATTTGTACCAGTGCTATTATTTTTCTTACGGTGCCTGCCCCCCCCCCCCCGTAGCCCCAGATTGTGTTCCAGTTTGCAAAGCCCCCCCCCCCCTGTGATGGTTTCAAACATCATGCCCACTCTACTATCAGCACTGCTATTTATTACTTTATAACTTGCAACACTCAAACGTTTTGACCAGTATATCGTCACGGTCGGCCGGAAACCTTGCATGTCCAAAACCGTTACTTTTCAGGAAATGAGGGTGGGGCCAGGGGGACGACACCTGTGTTCCAATGCATCCAATTTAGTTTTTTTTTTGCCATAGTTATTTTATAAGACAGACAAAGACCGACTTAACCACTTCAACCCATTTAGACCCGTTACAGCTATACGTTGGTATACCTTTCAAGCCGGTAATTTTAGTTGTTACTATTATAGCAACGTTTTTCAGAAAATCTAGGTCAGGAATTAGAAGGCGTGTTTAGAATGGTTCTCTGGTCTAAATCTTAAACCCGGCATCCCTCTTGTGCATGTCAAGAATTTCAGAAATGGGAGGTCTATAAGCTCGACACGTCGCATTGTGAGTTGTAGATCTGCTATATTTGCTTATTTTAGAATTAATTCTAAAATAGGCCATACATTGTGTTCCCTATTTTCTTTTAGGCGATACAAGGTTTCTGTCCGACATCAACAATTTGTTGGTCCTGTGGCAAGTTTATATACTGTATGCACGATGTGTTGGTGAGAATATACCTGTGCCTCAACATGTGGAAGTCAGAAGTCACTTTGTGTCTCACATCTAAATGCATAAAATGTATGCATACACACACACACAAACACACACACAACATAAATAGTGGTCAGGGATTATTCAGGATGAATTCAGACTGTCGGGCCGGTGTTTTGAGTTGAAATAGAGCCAGGTGCTGTTAAATTTGTCTTGATAATGTGGCATCCATTGTGTCTTCCTTAGTTCACTGACTGTTCGTTTCAGGTCTTGGTAGTAGCATCTCTCCCCCAGCACTGACAGTGTTAGTAGATCGATGGGGGGAAGACGAGGTGACCCTCTCAGGCGGGACAAGGTTTTATTTAGGCTTATCTAGACCTAGCTTAGCTAGGTAGCTTTGGTGAATGCATTACTTTAGAATCTTCCCCCTAGGGTCTAATCAAAATGGACATTGACAGTTTGGAACTGTGTAATGACGCTATGCTGTTATTTCTGCCTAGTATAATGTTCTTGTAACAAATGTATAAACCTTTTGTCTCTGGCTGTGATGTGATGCTGAAATCATCCAAGACTTAATTAATATTTGCATGCATGCTCCATCAGAGCTTTTCTGTGAATGGATGATTTAAAATGTTTTTATTTTTCCTTTAATGTAAAATTACTTCATTTATTGTACAGGAATTTTGTGCAAGTACCTTTCTTTTGTGCTTAATTTGATATTGGCGATCATGATACCTTCACTCTGTTCTGAACACCATGATTGCGTCTTATTCAGACCTGGAACACACCTGTAACCTCACCGTGGAAGAGGAGTTCCCTCCTGCATTTAACCTCCACCAAACGTTCTCTGTTTATAGGAAGGTGCCTCTTAGAGCAAAGGGGATCACTTAATACCTTGCTCAAAGGCAAGTAGTCGGTGCTGGGACCTTTCCATCACACTACTATTGTAGTACCTCTCAGAATTTACTTTGAAGGTAATACTGAATGAGTTTTAATACCAGCCCGTATGTAAATGCAACCCTTTTGCTTTCTAAACCTTGTAAGAGCTTTGGTTATATAATGTCAGAATGCATTTCATTCATCAGCGTATGAGAATTTGTTAAATGATGGACTTGTAGTTCTTGTAGACTGCTTACTAAATACTTGTATACAAAGTAATTGAGATAGTATTCTTTCATGTTAATGCAGGAGGATGGACCACCTTGTCCTGGCTGTATATATGTATGTAAACTATGTATGTGTGTATATGTCAGTTTTCACTATAACCTATGTCTATACAAAAATAAAGGGGTTTATTAACTTAATGCTCGATACAGGTGATTGTTTTTCCCACAACTACAGATAAGTATTCCTCACGTCAGTGATACTCAACCTCAGGCCCGCGGGCCACATCAGGCCCGCGGGACCATTATGACTGGCCCACCAATGAAAATCTAAAAAAAAAATCTGGAAAATGAAATAAAAATAAATAAATCTGAATGAAGTTATCTTTAATTACATTATTATAAGTAATACTATTAGAGTTGTACTATTACTCGAACGAAAATAAAAGCTTGGGGGGGGGAGATGCAATGCAAATGAAAGACATATATTGTGTATCCCTATTCCCTGACATAATTTTATAGCTAAACGGACAGAATTCTATTTTATTTGAATGATGAAACCCAGCTGCCATTAATAGTTGGAAATGGAAATTGCGGAAATTGTAATTGCGGAAATTGCAGAAATGGTGGAAATGGAAATTGCGGAAATGGAAATTGAGGAAATTGCGGAAATGGAAATTGCTGAAATTGCAGAAATTTTGGAAATGGTAATTGCGGAAATTGCGGAAATTGCTCTTCAGTTATAGCTATCTATTTTCAGGTAGATTGTTTTATTTTACTCAGTCAACCATATCACTACTCATTTTTTTTCATGAAAAAGGTCATAGCTGGGTAATCTATTTTCAGGCAAATTGTGTTTATTGTATTTTATTTTACTCAGCCATAACAATTTATTTTCTGTTAACCAACTTACTGGCTGGCAGGCAGGCAGACAGCTACTCATAGACAGACAGACAGCTACTCATGGAGAATTGGACAGGCAGGCAGTCAGACAGCTACTCATAGACAGGCAGACAGACAGCTACTCATGGAGAATTGGACAGGCAGGCAGACAGCTACTCATGGACAATTGGACAGGCAGGAAGGCAGACAGCTACTCATAGACATACAGACAACTACTCATGGACAATTGGACAGGCAGGAAGGCAGACAGCTACTCATAGACAGACAGACAGCTACTCATAGACAATTGGGCAGGCAGGCAGACAGCTACTCATAGACAGACAGACAGCTACTCATGGACAATTGGACAGGCAGGAAGGCAGACAGCTACTCATAGACAGGCAGACAGACAGCTACTCATGGACAATTAGGCAGGCAGGCAGACAGCTACTCATAGACAGGCAGACAGACAGCTACTCATGGACAATTAGGCAGGCAGGCAGACAGCTACTCAGACAGACAGCTACTCATGGACAATTGGACAGGCAGGAAGGCAGACAGCTACTCATAGACATACAGACAACTACTCATGGACAATTGGACAGGCAGGAAGGCAGACAGCTACTCATAGACAGACAGACAGCTACTCATAGACAATTGGGCAGGCAGGCAGACAGCTACTCATAGACAGACAGACAGCTACTCATGGACAATTGGACAGGCAGGAAGGCAGACAGCTACTCATAGACAGGCAGACAGACAGCTACTCATGGACAATTAGGCAGGCAGGCAGACAGCTACTCATAGACAGGCAGACAGACAGCTACTCATGGACAATTAGGCAGGCAGGCAGACAGCTACTCAGACAGACAGCTACTCATGGACAATTGGACAGGCAGGCAGACAGACAGCTACTCATAGACAGGCAGGCAGACAGCTACTCATAGACAGGCAGACAGTAAGACAGCTACTCATTGACAGACAGACAAATAACTACTCATGGACAGACAGACAGACAGACAGACAGGCAGGCAGGCAGGCAGGCAAAGAGCTACTCATGTTATGTTATTATGTTATTATAACAGCTACTCATGTTATGTGCAATAATTTGTGCAGTTATGGAAACAGCTCTTTGTGTTTATGCAAGAAAATGTAACACATTTATTTATTTACATATTGTGTGCATGCACATTGTACTTTGATACATTTTGCGAAAATAAAGCAATTGAAAGAGAGAAGTTATCAAGTATCATTAATGTCGTAATTTTTGTAATGTGGCCCACAGGTAAATTTATTTGAGTATCCCTGCCTCACGTTATCATTGCTATTGCTCATCAGTATGCTATTGTCATCCAGATGTGAAAATAATTTAGAAAAAGTTGAGAGTACGTAATGGCACATGATATAGACAAAAGGAAATGTGTCTTCAAAAATGCATTCAGTAGACATGGATCAATGATTCATAAATTAATTGGTAAGTTATAACAATACAAAATGATGTCAAAGATGAGTACTTACAACATAGTACCTTAGTGTTGGTGTATATCAAATATAAAATATATACTTATGTTATTGTTATACATATTTCCAAGTTTACAATTTAAACATTTTTCAAAACCACAGAGTATAATTCAGTGAGTGAGTTAATAATCAGCAATGTCAATCATCTTTTTATGGTGCTTGCTTGCAACGTTAAACTTCTGTAATGTTTGACTGGTCAAAATGGAGTGTGGAGGTTTTTGAGCTGGTGTTGGTCACATTGCTCTTATGCTGGTCAGTCCGGAGGAGCTGTGTTGTTGTGGAGGTTATGCTCCGATAGCCCCGTGTCGCGTGGTATGGTGTCGCCACTCCCAGCCCTATGAGACTGGGGCTCCTTTCTACATCACTACTTCCAGATGTGAAAGACGTTGAACCCGTGTAGGACCCGTCTTGCTTTTCACTGATCTTTAGAGATCTCCACTTAGGCACTGCCACCCCGTCCTCCTCTGGTGGTGGTGATCCTGGGACAGGAGGTGGCTGGGTATCTACAACAGTATGGCTACTGAGCTGGGAGATTCCATGCTGCATCCCTGCAGCTTTTGTTCCATCTGTTGAGGAATATAATGGCTTGATGTCCCTAGTGGCTTGATACTTAAAAGTGGTGTGCCCATGGTAAGCTGTATACTGGTCAGTGTGTTGACTAGAGCTTCTTTCAAGTTCCTCATGTACTGTATCCCAGTTCTCTCTGTTAGATGACATGGCTTTCAGAGCACCCAGGCCCTTCCTCTCCCTCCGGTCCTCTGACCAGACACTCCCATCTATTCCATCTGTGCTGCTAGAGGTGTTGTCAAACTTGATGTCAAGATTAAGAGCTCCTCTGGGTTGCAGAGAAGTACTCATGGGTCCAACGGATGAGTATGAGTTTGATGGTGTGATTTCGTGTTTCTCTCTCTCTTGTTTTTTGTCATCCTCGCTGTCGCTGCTTGAGGAAGAAGTGAAAGGTGGATGCTTTCCCGGGACTGCAGGTGGAGCTTGTTGTTGTGGCTGAACATTCACAGGTCTCCAAGAGTTGGAGGCGGGTAGGTCTGACTTCACCACATGTCTCTCTTCTGATACACTGATTGCACTGTTTGAGTGATGAACAAAGCCAGTCCACTTCGACTCAGGATGCAAGTCTGCACGTGGATCGGGTCTTATATGCTCAATCTTTTTCCTCACCATCTCATCAAAGCTGATGTTCCGAAGTGAAACATTTATTCCTCCCACATTTAGATGTGAATCTTTTTCTGTGTTTCCAGCCTCTCTTTCCCCTAGTATTATGGCGTAGTCTGCACTCTCATCTTTACTGCTGAAAGCGGAAGACTCACCTGGTGCTTTGATATCCAGACTCCTCTTCATACCAGGGATTCTGTTTAAATCCAATAGAGGCCAGTTTATCTCTGGCTTGGCTTGGGGTACTCTTTGAGCTGGGCTGATATCAGCTGATACAGGAACAGGATTTGTGCTGAAATCCAGGTTAGGCCACTTTGTCTCTGGCTTAGGTCCTTTGCTCCCTAAATTAAGCCTGTCTCCATCATGTTGCTTAGTTTGATGGCTCGTTTCATCCTCACTGCTGGAAGAGGATTCACTCTGTAGTGGTGAAACTGCTTTGATATCTAGGTGACTCTTGATATGGAGGACACTGCTGAGACCTGATTCTGTCTGCTTTGACTCTTTTTCCACCTTTGATGATTGGCTTTTAAAGTGTAACTCAGGCGTTAGTCTCTGTCCTTTACCCATCTCCTCTTCACTCTCACTGCTGGATGAGGAAACGTGTGCTCTTTGTGACGGTGGTGCAGGCGGAGGCTTCTCAGGGGATTTTATATCCAAGCGCCTTTTAAGACGGGGAACACCCAGAGCAGCCAGCACATCTCCTGTGTTTTCTGTCCCAGTGTTTGTCTGTTTCACTCCGTGGTCTTGATGTTCATGCTCACTTTCACTGCTTGAAGAGGATGACTCAGGCAGAGGTGCTGATGGTACTTTGGGTGATGCACTACCTTTATGTTTTCTCAGACGAGAGACCCCCAGAGTCATCCCGGCCCACCTTGACTCCAGCTCTGGGGTTACTCTTTGGGCTGAGCTGATATCAGCTGTGGTTCTGTCCTCAGCACTCTTTTTCAGGGTGATATTGAGAGCTCTCTTGGGAGTGAGAGAAACCTCTACTAATGGAGCTTTCGGTTGGGCAAGTGAAACATTTATTCCTGGTTCGCTGGTTAAGTTTCCAGCATCTCTTTCCCCTTGTTTTATGGTGTGGTCTGCACCCTCATCTTTACTTCTGAAAGAAAAAGAATCGTCTGGTAATGGTGCTTTGATATCCAGACGCCTCTTCAGTACAGGGATTGTGTTGAAATCCAGGTTAGGCCACTTTGTCTCTGGCTTAGGTCCTTTGCTCCCTAAATAAAGCCCGTCTCCATCATGTTCCTTTTTTTGATTGCTCGTTTCATCCTCACTGCTGGAAGAGGATTCACTCTGTAGTGGTGAAACTGCTTTGATATCCAGGCGCCTCTTGATATGGAGGACACTGCTGAGATCCGATTCTGTCTGCTTTGACTCTTTTTCCACCTTTGATGATTGGCTTTTAAAGTGTAACGCAGGTGTTTCTCCCTGTCCTTTACCCATCTCATCTTCACTCTCACTGCTGGATGAGGAAACGTGTGCTCTTTGTGACGGTGGTGCAGGCGGAGGCTTCTCAGGGGATTTTATATCCATGCGCCTTTTAAGACGGGGAACACCCAGAGCAGCCAGCACATCTCCTGTGTTTTCTGTCCCAGTGTTTGTCTGTTTCACTCCGTGGTCTTGATGTTGATGCTCACTTTCACTGCTTGAAGAGGATGACTCAGGCAGAGGTGCTGATGGTACTTTGGGTGATGCACTGCCTGTATCTTTTCTCAGATGAGAGACCCCCAGAGTCATTCCGGCCCACCTTGACTCAAGCTCTGGGGTTACTCTTTGGGCTGAGCTGATATCAGCTGTGGTTCTGTCCTCTGCCTCATCTGTGATGTCAGCACTGTTTTTTAGGGTGATATTGAGAGCTCTCTTCGGAGTGAGAGAAACCTCTACCAATGGCGCTTTCGGTTGGGCAAGTAAAACATTTATTCCTGGTTCGCTGGTTAAGTTTCCAGCATCTCTTTCCCCTAGTTTTATGGTTTGGTCTGTACCCTCGTCTTTACTTCTGAAAGAAAAAGAGTCATCTGGTAATGGTGCTTTGATATCCAGACGCCTCTTCAGTACAGGGATTGTGCTGAAATCCAGGTTAGGCCACTTTGTCTCTGGCTTAGGTCCTTTGCTCCCTAAATCAAGCCCGTCTCCATCATGTTCCTTTTTTTGATGGCTCGTTTCATCCTCACTGCTGGAAGAGGATTCACTCTGTAGTGGTGAAGCTGCCTTGATATCCAGGCGCCTCTTGATATGGAGGACACTGCTGAGATCCGATTCTGTCTGCTTTGACTCTTTTTCCACCTTTGATGATTGGCTTTTAAAGTGTAACTCAGACGTTTCTCTCTGTACTTTACCCATCTCATCTTCACTCTCACTGCTGGATGAGGAAACTTGTGCTCTTTGTGACGGTGGCGGAGGCTTCTCAGGGGATTTTATATCCATGCGCCTTTTAAGACGGGGAACACCCAGAGCAGCCAGCACATCTCCTGTGTTTTCTGTCCCAGTGTTTGTCTGTTTCACTCCGTGGTCTTGATGTTCATCCACACCTTCACTGCTTGAAGAGGATGACTCAAGCTCTGGGGTTACTCTTTGGGCTGGGCTGATATCAGCTGTGGTTCTGTCCTCTGCGATGTCAGCACTGTTTTGCAGGGTGATATTGAGAGCTCTTTTGGGAGTCAGAGAAACCTCCAATGTCTCTTTTGGATGTGGAACAGCCTCCCTTTCGATGGTAACTACCTCCCTCTCTGGTTTAGATGCAGTGTATCTCATTTCATCCTCACTCTCACTGCTGGAAGAACTTGATTCAGCTGGTATAGGACCTGGCGACACAGCACTGAGATCTGTGTCAGGCCACTTTGTCTGTGGCTCACGATGTGATATCTCCATATCAGCTCTGTCCCATTCCTGTTTCACTTTGTGGCCAGCAGTTCCATCACAGAGTGGTGTTGGTGAAAGAACTTTGATGTCCAAACGTCTCTTGACATGGGGGACACTGCTGAGATCCAAAATAGGCCACCTTGACTCAGGTTTCGGTTCCAGTTTGGGTGTGGCTATGCCAGACTCTGTTTCATCTGAGCTGCTTTCTGAGTCACTGGGATTGGTTCTGACAGCTTTGTTAGAGACAGGACTCGGATGGGAAGAGCCAGATGTTATTTCCGATTCAAAGGCTTTGGCTCCTACAAGCTTCACTGTAAGGTCTACCGTCTCCTCCTCACTTTTACTACTAGAAGATAAGTTGGGTGGCAATGGTGCATTCCTCTTGGTTTGGGGAACATTTAGCTTTACTGTGTGTCCTGTAATCTGATCTTCATTCTCACTACTTGATGAGCGTACTTTGATATCGAGATGTCTTTTGACTTTGGGGATGTTCTGGAGATCCAAGGCAGGCAGGCTTGTGTCTGGCTCATGACTTGTCATCTCCAGCTCCATTTGGTCTCTCCTTACTTCTACACGGTCTGCCGTTTCAGCTTCACACTCACTGCTGGAAGAGGGTAATTGAGCTGCTGGTGGTAATGGCGCTCTGGTTTTCAGATGCTTCCCGGGGTGGGGGTCACCCACACCAAGGCCCGGTTGTTCTGCTTCAGGCAGCCTGCTCTCTTGCTTATCAAACTCACTGAGCATCCATTCCATTTTGTTTTCCTCTTTCCTGTCTTGTTTCACTGTGTGCCGTGTGTGCCCACCGTCCCCGTCACTGGAATGGGATGAATCAGAGTGTTCCAGGCCTACTGAAGGACTTTGCGTGTCATTTCTACACACTGCCTGGATGAATTCCTCATCATAAGCTTTGAAAGGATCTTCACCATGGCCCTGCTGCTTTGAACTAGCATCCTGTTTAAGGCAAGGGTTCACAATATCTACTTTAGTGTCATGAGTGAGTTGGATCGCCTCAACATGCCCCTCTCCCTCTGAATTGACCGTGTACTGTGTGGGTTCATCCCCACTCATACTGGAGCTGGAATTATCGGCATGCTTCCACTTATCCGAGGAAGACAACACATTCTGATTTGACCGGTTGAAAGAGCTAAAGAGACTGCTGGATCTTGCTGAACCACTTCGAATGGAGTCACTGAAATCAAACTTTTCTCCGCTGTCATTCCACAGGTCAGGGTCCCTCAGGTTCTGGTCATTCATGTTCGGTGGCCACTCAGCAAAGGGCTCACAGGTAAATCCTGTGCCTTCGATGGAAGTCTGAGACACTTCTACTGGTCTGGTCGTAGTGGACTCGGACCTCTGCTGAAAGGCATCCTCTGCCTGTTGAGGGAACTGAGGTGCATGGGGATCTTTCTGCATCAATAGTTTCTCTTTTTGCTCTTTGTCAGGGTGTGAACTATCTGAGTGTGAGGACAGGCTTCCCCTCTCTCCCTGGTCACTTGGATCTGGGATGTGCTCAAACTCCATTCTATGGGCGGGACCCTGGTGAGGGTCATCTTGCAGGTCTCTACCTCTTCTCCCGGTCATCTCTGGACTGCCCTGCTGCGAGCTGCCATCACTGCCTGCTTCCTCAGACTGGTCCTTAGTCATGATCATTCCACCTCCTATCACTAAGTCTTTGCTGGTGTTTTCCTGCAGGTTGGCAACGGTGTCATAGTATGGCACGTTGCTGTGTTCCACAGTTGCTGTGTCCACAGTGCTAAATGTGACCCTCCTTTCCCTGTGCCTCTCGGTTTCCACCGACTCCTCTCCATCAGAGTAGGCCTCATTGTCATAAGGTCTTTGTGCCGCAGCAGATACATCGTAAGTTGCTGAGGACTCTTTCTTTGTGCACATCCTTCTCCAGAGAATGTCAATGCAAGGTCTGACCAGAACTCCGATGATGAATGCTACCAGGAAGGTGATGATAACAGACAGACTCACGGCAAGAGCCAGGTCGGATTGCGTAGGGTACGTTTCGTTGGCCACCCTATGAATGATGTCTTGTGGGATTATTATTAAACCCCTGGGCACACTCCTAGGGCTTCTGGATTTGCTCTCAGTCTTCCTGATTTGCAGGTTGAATACAGACAGTGAACCCTGCTGTGATTCAGTCACACATACATACAGTCCTGTGTCTGTCTTTGTGATGTTACTGATCAGCAAGCCAGGCTGAGATTGCTTCAGAGGCACTTCACCTTGTGGCGTCCACCATGTTGAAACTACAATAAAAACAATACGTGGAAATATAATAAATCATCATCATTATCAACAACCTTCACCCTGGCATCCCTGTTTTGGGCATGTCAGGAAAAATATTTCCCAATTAAAAAAGAAAAGGCAGTTCTACAAGCTGAGTTTGTAGATCTTGTATTTTCGCTATTTGCCGTGCAAAGTAGTATATGGTGATACTTTTTAAAAACAGTTACAAAGTGTTAACAAAAACAAGACAACATCTTAAAACAATCAGCAAGACAATCCTAGAGATAAAACCTAAAATAAAGTACTGAGAAAGCAGTACCTATAAATTTGATAACTTTGAATTTATCTCTTGATTATATCAAGGCTTTGAGATCAATACTTATTGTTGGAGAAACTATACACAGTACAATTCTTAGTGTTCATTTAACTCTCAAGAGAGTGCATAGTTGCATATACACTCTTTTGGAGTTACAACTGCAATCTGGAATGTTGTAAACGCAATGGTAACCAATGTATGGTAGATTAATACAATGTAACCAGTAGTTACATTTTATTCAAGGGATATTTCACTTTAAAAAAAACATTTGTTCATTTCATCGTCTACACAGGCTTATGTGAACACCACAGACAGTATTTAAGTTGCTTGATTCAGTATTTAGATATTTTATATTCATTTTAGCTGCCCCTCCCTATACAAACCCATTGTAACTTCTAACTCCATTTTAACCATGATAGATTAACCCATTCTGACCTGAGATCAGATTAAAAAAATGTCTTCTACATCCTGACAGTTTACTGAAAAAGCTATGTTTCTATGTCAGTCGTTCTTCGATTTTTCAAAAATAGCAGATCTACAAGCTTTTTAAACCTGTCCTTTTTTCTTGTGACTGATAGTGATAATATACAAAGGGGGCATTGTTTTTCATTTGCTGTTTTCATTCATTTTTAAATATTGTTTGGATTCTTTAGTCTCTTCGGTCCTGCAGCAGCAGCAAAAACAATATTTAAAAATAAATGAAAACGATAAATGAAAAACCACAGCCCCTCACGTATTAGAAGGACAAAATCAATCACCAGAAAAAAAGGACTGGTGTCTTTGATGAATCTATCATGGTTAAAATGGAGTTTGAAGTTACAATGTGTTTGTATAGGGAGGGGGCAGAGCAGCTAAAATGAATATCAAATATCTAAATACTGAATCAATTAAATAACTAAAAAAAAATCTGGGAGTTCACATAAGCAGACGATGAGTAGACGATTAAATTACCAAAAGAGTTTTGAAAGTGAAATATCCCTTTAACATTCCATGGTAGATGTCTGATCTCCCATGTAAGAGAAATCTGGGTTCGAATTAATCAAATAGCACATAAAACGTACAGATTGCAGCTTTAGATGAACACTGAGTATCACTGTATACTGTGATTAAAGTTACCTTGGTGTGTGGGGCCACAGGGCAGCAGTACTTGTGTGTACTGTGATTATTAAAGTTACCTTGGTGTGTGTGGGGCTACAGGGCAGCAGTATGTGTACTGTGATTATTAAAGTTACCTTGGTGTGTGGTGTCACAGGGCAGCAGTATGTGTACTGTTACTGTGATTATTAAAGTTACCTTGGTGTGTGGGGCTACAGGGCAGCAGTATGTGTACTGTGATTATTAAAGTTACCTTGGTGTGTGGGGCCACAGGGCAGCAGTATGTGTACTGTGATTATTAAAGTTACCTTGGTGTGTGGGGCCACAGGGCAGCAGTATGTGTACTGTGATTATTAAAGTTACCTTGGTGTGTGGGGCCACAGGGCAGCAGTATGTGTACTGTGATTTTTAAAGTTACCTTGGTGTGTGTGGGGCTACAGGGCAGCAGTATGTGTACTGTGATTATTAAAGTTACCTTGGTGTGTGGGGCCACAGGGCAGCAGTATGTGTACTGTGATTATTAAAGTTACCTTGGTGTGTGGTGCTACAGGGCAGCAGTATGTGTACTGTGATTATTAAAGTTACCTTGGTGTGTGGTGCTACAGGGCAGCAGTATGTGTACTGTGATTATTAAAGTTACCTTGGTGTGTGTGGTGCTACAGGGCAGCAGTATGTGTACTGTGATTATTAAAGTTACCTTGGTGTGTGTGGGGCTACAGGGCAGCAGTATGTGTACTGTGATTATTAAAGTTACCTTGGTGTGTGTGGTGCTACAGGGCAGCAGTATGTGTACTGTGATTATTAAAGTTACCTTGGTGTGTGTGGGGCTACAGGGCAGCAGTATGTGTACTGTGATTATTAAAGTTACCTTGGTGTGTGGGGCCACAGGGCAGCAGTATGTGTACTGTGATTATTAAAGTTACCTTGGTGTTTGTGGTGCTACAGGGCAGCAGTATGTGTACTGTGATTATTAAAGTTACCTTGGTGTGTGGGGCCACAGGGCAGCAGTATGTGTACTGTGATTATTAAAGTTACCTTGGTGTGTGGGGCCACAGAGCAGCAGTATGTGTACTGTGATTATTAAAGTTACCTTGGTGTGTGGGGCCACAGGGCAGCAGTATGTGTACTGTGATTATTAAAGTTACCTTGGTGTGTGGGGCCACAGGGCAGCAGTATCTCCGAGCCTTCGTCCACCGTGATGTCCTGGTGGTGGTGCTGACCTGGCGAGCTGTCGGCCGTAGAACAGGTCAAGTGGTCTTCGTCCAGCTGGAGCAGGTCCCTACCTGAGAGTAGGCCAGTTACAATTATTACACATAATATTTGAGATAATTGCAATTATTTTTCATGCTGTAATCGTCAAAACTGTTTCCATTCATGAAAGTTTGTGAAAATAGCCAATCTACAGAACATTACAGTACATTATTTGGATTATTAGTAGGCTACCAGTCACTGTCAGTAATCTATTTGTATATGTAAGTTATTTGACATATCTATGCAACGATTCAACGGCAACTAAACTTTCAAAGATCGTGACCGCCTACCTGAGAGAGCAGAGGGGGAAGCGCACACCATCCTCCAAGCATGGTGGCCTCGGGCTGTATCGTATCCCATCCATCTTCTGACACTCTGCATGCTGCAGTCACACCTCCACCTGTTCCCCCTGAGATCCACCCCAACCCTGACAGTGCGTAGCGACAGGTAGGTCAGCGGGGTGATGGTGCTCAGCAGGTTGAAGCTCAGATCCAGGACCTGGGAGGGTGTCGAAATATGTCACCCGATTGCTTATTCTGTCTTGAACCCCGTTCAGATATACAAGATTGTGTATCGGCATATTTTATTTTGGTGTCACATGTGAACATGCGCCACATTTTGAGTGTCTGCAATCTGGTTTCGGCATTCATGATGCCTACTGGGGATCTACAACATTGCAGGTCTTTGCGGAATGCAAAATGTCTGAACACCTTGCCGGCAGCATCATGATATGCTTGCATATTGTGAGTGCGACTATTAAACTAAATAATTTTCTACAAATGACTGAGGTTGTTGAAATATTATACCAGGTATACAATAAGTGATCTGTTTTTGAGGGCGCTAGCCCCTCCTATATTCAGCTATTAGTGTAGATTTTCGTCTTACACAAACTTTTCTTTTTCTTTTTTTTTTCCCATTGACAATGAAAGGAGAATTTAACTCATAAGATGTGTCTGAGCAAATACGACATCAAGTTACGTCATGATGTACAACGAGCATCCCCTCACTTCGCACGGGTGTGATTTTTTTATTTGTCTATTGGACATTCAACAAATGCAAAACACCCAATGCTTTGCTTCCTCCAGATATCACACCAAGTTGATGATCTATCATCTTTCACAGGACGGGTTCTAGTTCCAATGTTGATTCTAAGAGAGTCCACATGCACTTTCCATTTGTACATTCATTCAGAGTTCAATTAAATGCGGATGTTATTGTATAGAAAGTGCTCATGGCCTGCAAGTAATATAGATATCCATTCCACGCTGGCTTTCATCAGTGAGTTTATAATGAAATCATAATCTACATGTCAGACAGGGCCTACGGAGATATACTCTGTATCCTGGGATAAGGATAGTAGCAGTGTTACCCTGAGCTGGGACAGAGGGGTGAGTGCTTGTGGATGGAGGCTGGTGATGCGGTTGTGCTGCAGGTGGAGCTCTCTCAGCTGTCGCAGAGCATTCAAGTCAGCAGGCTGCAGTGTGGAGATCCTGTTGTAGGCAAGCTGCAGCACCTGTAGGGACTCGCTGCCTCCCAGCCCTGCTTGACACAACAACAGAGTAGTATGAGAGGTTCTCTGGTTACTTCAGTCTGCACCGCAAAATACTGAGTGTTAATTCATTTGAATCCTTATGGGTCCATTGTTACAGTGTTCTACAAGATCTATCGTCTGTCCGGATCTACTGTATGTCGTATGATGCGTCATATAGATGACGGGCCACATGAAGTCTGAGATCCACAAGTCACATCGTAATTGGATCCAGTTCTGAAATAAGTGAATTCACAGCAAAGATTATGGGATGGCTATACTTTATTGACTTTTGACTTAATTGGTTTTGTACACCTGTAGCTTCCAACCTCTTCCTAAATGTGAACGATGTGAGAGAACCTTATACAAAACACTGCCGTTATTTGTTCACAAGGAGAATAATTAACATTACGGCCCTCTGCATGTGTATTGCACAGCTCATGAGGTGATGAACATAATATATTTCGATTTTCCAATGCGAAAGAACACTTCGCCTCTGGAATGTCAATATGGATTTCCTCCGGGGTTATTTCGCAATATGCATTAGCGTGTGCTTTTAAAGTAGGGCTAATTAATGGCCAAGAATTTCTCCCAGCTGCTCGCGCCTCCATCTCCGCTGCCTTAAGTCCCCCATTTTCAGTGGAGCGAGTCAGTCTCAGTCTCAGGGAGCCTGCTGGACTCCAGTAAGCCTCTGTGGGTCTGTGCCTCATTAGAGAGGCCCTGACGCGTCTGTGAGCAGAATACCAAGCAGGACACCAGTCTGTGACTGTCAACAGAGTGCTCAGCGTCTGGCTTCGGAATGGGCCAGGCTGTCCTCGCAGACTCATCTGACAGAACCTAAGTTAACCCACTCACAGGAAGCAGCACGCCGCTTCTGACTCACTATATAAAACTGATGATTAGGGTGTTTTCTTTTTTCCTCCCACCTCTGCTTAAAAGCATAATCATTGCACATTTACAGCCCGTTATCGCCTCGGCCATTGGAATGCAGGTAGACATGTGCTGTGACTGGTTGGAGGTTGTGCAGAGATGATTAATCATTTATAAATAGAGCAAAGTACCACAGATGATGGATAACAATGATTCCCTCTGTATTTGTTTACTTCGGCTACTGACAATACACATGTACCATAGCTACAGTACAATGTGTCTATATGTGGTTCATCGAATGGTTGTGCAGTGCTATCATACAGTGCATACTGTAGAGTTCACAGACCAAAAACATTAATTTCCTGTTGGGTTTCTCAGCAAATATACTTTGGAACAACAAAGTGGGTCACAAGATGTTCTGACAGGTTTACAGATAAATGTAAACATATTGGGCGTTGCAGAACATGCATGTCCATGATGTACACATTTGGGTCCCAGTGTGAAACAATAGAGGATCAGGACTCTGCCCTGACAAAGGACACAGCTTTGGCTGAAAGCTAGAAACTTCTGTTTTTCCCTACTTTCACTAACTAACAAGTGTGCACTGGACCCAACGAAGAGACCACTCTGATTCTAGCCTGCTGTTATCTGTTACATGTATTTTTATTAACACAGTACTTTTACTTAACTACTCCTCTATTAGCCTGGGCAGAATTCGAGTGTCAAAGTGAGTTAGGTCAGATAGGACTTTTCTGTTTGGATGTATGGGCTGTCAAGGTCAAAAAGTATTGTTTGCACTCAGTAGGCGTTCCTGCAAAACTTCCGGGTACTTGATCATGTCACGCGCATACCCTCTATTCCCACGATCATAATTTTAGGGCCTACCCAATAAAAGGATTGATGCAGCGTAGTTTTGCTGATTTTTAAAATATAAATGTGATTGTATTTTCCAGACTATTTATCGTCTATACCTTTGTTATCCCACGGGGAAATTAAATTTTATTGGATAGGCCCTAAAATGTAACCCTACTCTGCCAGATTGTGGCAGTATTGAGTTCACAAGTTCCCTTGAGTTCACAAGTTCCCTCCTCCTGCCTGCATCTGGGCTCTCTCAAGCAGAAACGATGAACCGGAAGCAGCAGGACAACAATCTGATACCTCCATAATAATTTCGAGTTGTAGTCTTGTTAGGTTGTGTTTACATTTGATGCCACAGCATCAGTCTTGCGTTGATCCCGCCTCTTGCGGCCGCATACGGCTGCATATCACTTCGGTCTGATTTGGTCCGGAGTACATCGTCTTTGCCCGAGAGACATCAGACTCTCCCTTCTGGCCAAATGCAAATGTTGTCCAGCAGGGGGAGTTGTTTTACCAGGCTACCTAAAATTATGGTCGCATTATTTTGGGTATTTCCTCCGAGGTGGAAAGCCTGGTGACACAAGTTTACTCCTCTATAACCAATACTTTTGTACTTTTACTCAAGTCAATTTAGAATTACTTGTAACAGAGTGTTTGTCCATTGCAGTAGCCTATTGATACATTTACTTAACAATGTGGCTACTTTTTCCACCACTGATGGCAATGACTAACTCCTCATATGGCCTATAAATTATAGGTTTCTGATCATTTTGGATTATAGTTTCTGATTGTGATGGAACGAACAACAACAGCAGACCATCAATGAAGTGGTGGATTGTGAATGGAATATAGTATATCACCAGTGAAGATGCTACATTGCCACCCTGTACTTTTGTTCAAGACACTATTATACGTCGTGTCGTGTGCCAAATATAGCACATCTTCAAGTGATGTGGCGTGTTGTTGTTGTGAAGATGTATAGCGCAACACCAGACAAAAGGTATATATGTATGTATGTCACAGAGATTTGCCTCAATCCACCCCTTGATGCTGAGGTATGACCTGGCCTGGGATTTAACCCCTGACCTCCCAGTCTCAAGCCAATAAGGCTATAAGCTCAGATGGTACTTTCATAATTAGGGTATAGTTACCATGTCAACTCTGTTACAGTATTTGCATTAATTCATGCACAGTAATTGCAATGTGCAATGCATAATATATGTACACTATTATCACGTTTAACTGTGCATTCTACACCAATAGAGGGTGCTACAGCATCTGCATTTATTTTGTTTCATCATGGCATTGAACTTTGGGGTGCTGAAAAGCATTTTAACACTGCCACACACTATAGGCAATCCTCTATTAGTATTTAGCTTATCCTTTCACATTTAATGTTTTGCATTTGCAAGTGTGTATGAAAGTATAAAGCAAAAGCATCACAAACATAATATAGCCATTAACAGATTTACTTGCATAGAAAGTAATCTTGTGACATAAGTACAGTATGCCACAGTACAGTATGTGTTAGGTTTTGAAAGTAGCTATGTTTCTCAACACTGTAGGACATGTTTAGGTGCTGAGACAATGTTTTATTTGTGAGTGCATGGTACTCACCCTCAGGAAATTGCACCAGCTGATTCCTCTCAACAGATAACAGCTGCAGGGAGGGTGCCCAAGATACACATCCCTGCATGCGCTGTGATCGGGACCGACGTGGGCCTCTGACGGTCCTCTCCACACACAGGGACAGGTGTCTTATGCTGTTGTTTCCCAGCCATATGTTCTTGAGATTGGGATAAGGCTGGCGCAGTGAGATCAAGTCCAGGAGGTTATGGGACAAATCAAGCTCGGAGACAGTGGCCTGGATGTGTTGCGGCGCGAGGGAAAGGCCAGAGGAGGAGCAGTTCAACACAGGAGCCCTGTGACCGAGGCAGGCCGCGGGGTGGGCAGGGAGCCCGTGGGGGTGAAGAAAAAGCACAACTGTTGCCACGAAGGGCCAGTGTGGCACTGCCATCACAACCAGCCCAGCAGAGCTTGGGATAGAATAAGTAATCAGAGTTATAAGTGTCTGTTTTGATTTGAACAAACTGCAGTAAAATGAATGTTAGCCATGTACTGTAAAATATCAAAACCTCCATCTAGACATTCAGCATTATACATGATCTATGAAATAGCAGACATCACACTGAATCACTAGTCAAAAGGGAGCTACTATGCATGTCATGTCTGTTCTCAGTATTGTTCACTTCCCATTGTTGTTGACGCTCTGTTGTAAGAAATATGTATGCTTATAATTCTGTGAAGTTGCCCAAAGTGAAATAAAAACAAAGTAAAAAGGGAGCTACTGCATTATGTACAATAGCCTAATACAAAGAGGCAATTAGTTAAAAATGTCAAACTTACCCGTGTCCACACTTTATGGTCCGAAAAAGAAAACTTGTGACTGTCACTCCTTCCCACCTCCAGTGCACTAACAGTATATCGACTTTCGACTCCGATCAAAGTCTGGAGTGTGTATGACCATCTACTCACTCATGCACATACACAAAGATGACATAAAATCTTATGGACACTCCTTCAATCATTCACACAAATAGTTAATGTCTTACTGTCAATAGTTCTCTACATGCCTTACAGATAACCAGGGATTGTGAGTGACGAAGGGAGCCAAGCCCTGAGTTTTTATTATAGGCCTATGATAAAACTGCCATGTAGAAATGTACAGTATGGCTAAATAAATGTCATAATAAATTTGACAAAATCGGTCTGAAACAAAAAGATCATAACAGACATTCAAACATATATACCTCTTTATTCACACAAACATTGCAATGTCATGATATGGGTATTTAAATAAGGCCCACTGACATTTTACCTTTTTGAGAAACAGTTGATGAAACAAACTTTGATTTTCCTTCATAACTGGAGAATGATTACTTCATTTCTTTATGGACGTTGGCAGCAAGTTCTGCATGTTATAGATAGAAGACAAAACACTCCAAGACTAAATATAAATCAAGAATCAAACTTCTAGCACTGAAACAGAGCTATGCTATATTGCACAAAATACCACTCAATATTGGTTTCAAACCAAGTTAAATATATGAGGCAAACAAACACCTTCATGAACATTAGGGTTTAAAAGGAGATTTGCATTTATATCTGTAGTGTAACTTAGTGCAAGCAACCTCCAGTTTCTTTGACAAACAATGCAATAATACTACAATAAAAAATGAAACAAAATTTGAATATTATTACAGTTGTATGTATCCCTCATAAATCCATTAGCACATCCATAGTTCTAGACAGAACCGAAGATCTCCTCTTGATCCACCTTTAGTAATAGCGGACGGCTTAAACTGTTTCCTATCGATTACAATTAATCCTAGACTCATAATCCTGTGCAATTCGGTGACTATAAAGAACAATCACCATAGTGACCCACTCCATTACAAGTACCTGACTTCTATAATGGGGAGAAGAAATAGGCATTGCACAGCTGCCCGAAATAATGAATTGCAAATAAAGATTGACACAATTTCTCCTCGAAGGCTGGCGTATTAATAATACTGTAAGGTAAAAAAAAAACTTGTGCTGCCATTAATTTCTAATGGGCAGTGTTAAAGCACAGTAAAATAAGAGATATAGGAGAATCATATTCCGCTATGGTACTGTACCTCAAACACTGTCGGCAACACCTATAGAACAATGGGAAAACATGAGCACGGTTTACGGACCGGTATACAAATATGTTCTATAATAGATCTTTGGCCATGTTGAAATGATTCATATACGATCCCTTTTTGACAAACAAATGGCATACAAAGAAAGTAAAAAAACAAAGACATTGTGCAGTTTAGAGATGTGCGCAGCGACTAATTTCACTGATGTTAAAACAATGTTTTTTTTTAACTGACTAACAAGGGTTTTTTTAACTGACTAAATGACCAGTCTAAAAATTAAGGGAAAACAGCCAAAATTAGGCACGATTTGTTCAATAAGGCCAGACAACATATAGGAAAAATGATTGTGCCATATAAAAGCCATTTGGAAATGCTTTATAATAATACAATCCATTTTAAATGCTGCAGAAAAGTAGTTCAGTTTGCAACCATGCTGGTTATCTTGCACAAAATGTTGTATGTTGATTCAGCAAAATTGTTCCTAATTGTTTTACAACAGTACTGCCTTTTTCCAACAATTAGGAAATTCTTTCTCAAATGAAAATTAAAAGGAAAATTAAAAGAACATAATAGTTCAATTCTCTCCATGAAAAGTATGCTCCAGTGAACATTCTGATGGCCATCATCCATGCTGGTGATTTTTTGTTTGGGGAAGGGAGTTTTTTCTTATGTACAGTTTTATGAGGTTGAAGGACTCAAAAATGGCTTTAACCATGCCCAAGAAGAGCAGCATTAGGTACTCTTCTTGCTATTGGAGACATCGGAGAGGGTGTCTCCAAAATATATATATTTCTAACTTGGTTATGTTGTATTGTCATTTATACAGACCTATGGGAGTCTGAAATAAAGATTGATTGATTAATTGATTGATAAATGTACCCGTGAGGCAGCCACTGCCTTAAAGAAAAGGCAGTAAAGTACGATAGTACGAGTAAGATACCTTGAGGAAGCTGACAGAGAGCCGTGACTGCAGTGCTGTGTCAAACAATGTCTTTTCCTAGAATAAAAGTAACACAATATTATGATAATATAATAAATAAAGGTTTAAACGACTAGTGTTTAGTAAACAATTAGTGGCAGCACCGTTTAATAGACTAGTTGACTAGTAGCTGCGCACATCCTTAGTGCCGTATTAGAGAGGTGTGGCGAGGGGAGTCCCAGGGTAGTTCAGCACTTCAGTGACGGCTCGTTTCACAAAATATCCGACCTACAAGCTCGAGAATAAATCAGGCTTTTAGTGAAGATTTCCGCAGGGGTTGTCCGATGTCAGGCAGCCCATGTTGTGATGCTTCACCTTCACACGGAACAGAGTCCCATCAGCACACATGCACAGCTTGTACCTCTCCTTGCCATCGTCGGGGGCATACCTGTCGCCAGACGAGTGCGGGATTCGAGTGGTGTTGATCATGATGGAGCCGTTCAGGACAATACTGTTCTCCTGCAGAGAGAAAACTCCGCTTTAAAGGTGATGTGACTTTGTGTTAAATAGATATGGTTGAAATTGGGTGAAGTGCTCCTTTAACAACAGAGAGACAAAGATCATAATAGTACAGTACATCAAGTCAGATTGTGAAGTATTTGTCCACTTACTGCCCTAAATTCCAGGTTTCCCCCCATTCTGAACTCCACATCCTTGCCCATGATGTTGACCCCCTCGTTGCCACGGATAATGGCGCTGCCGTCCCCTTTGATGAGAAGATCACTGGTGAGATTACTTGTGATCTGAAAACAGACAAAAGCTGCGTCAGAGATTTACCCACTGCTAAACATCAAATATGTGAGTAGAACTTTAGCCCTATTTGCACAAGCATAGAGTTAAAGTTACAGCTTCCCAAACAACACCAGAGATCTGATTTCACTGGACGTCTGAGAGATCTAAGCTGAATCTAAAGGCCTATTCATAGTCCAGTTATCGGTGAAGAGGTGACTACCTCTTGGTGGTTAGTAAAAACAGAGACATGTGTTGTGTGAGCGGTGAGAACTGCAGCGTGACGCTGGCAGTTTTCGGTAGTCACCTCTTCAACGAAAACTGGACTATGACTTAAGTCTTTTTCTTTTGTTGGTTTACCTGTACCTCTCCTGTGTTGTTGCTGTTGCAGTTGTTGCTGCTAGTGCTACACCTGAATTCCCCTCAATCAATAAAGGTTTTATATATGTTCTTATTTCATGGAACCATTTGGCTGGGATTAGAATCTCTGTAGTTTCTTTTCAATATTATGGAAGTGGGACTGGCTAATATCCAAATGCTCTAGGTGTTCGATAGCAGTCAAACATATTTGCCACAAGAAACATCTGTTAAATCAAACATCTTTCAATTAGGATGGTAATACAATTGATCAGAGTTGCCCTGCATTTGATTTGGTTCAACAGAGTTGGTGCGAGAAAATGGCTGATCCGGTTGGGATCAATGCCATCATCTGTGATACATGAAATGACAGGACCTACCCTTTACTAATGCTATCATAATTGTTTCAGTACTCATACATTTATTATTAGTTATTACTGTGGTATATATACCCTTTCTGTGGAGGCCTTCTGTACACTAAGTGTTTTGACTCCTTTGGGCAGGTGGAACTCATGGTTTTCAAAGTCTGTGCTGAAATATGTTTTCTGGGTGCGAGGGTCTGTGAAAGATATGCCAAAATCACTGACGATGGACGTCTTGTCTTTCTCCACACTCAGCTTAGTGGTACCCTGCTGGAACACCACCTGGGATGACACATACATGAACAAATAGAAGGTTAACTTAACAGACATTACTCTGTATTCCGATAATTATCATTGCTATACTATAGCAGTGTATATTCAGAGTGTTTGTTCAGTGACATTGATAGCCATCTCTTCAGCTCTTTAGAAAACAGAACATATGTTTGTTTGTTTTTATCAATTTGATCCAATCAGGATACAGTTACATATAGTAAAAGTGAAATTGTAAGTGATGAAACAACACAATTGGACAAAATTGGATTGAACTGGAACACTATAAAACATGGTCTAAAAATGTTGGTTCGGGTATGGTAGGGTTCGGGCAAAAGTTGAGGACTCTATTTTCGCCACACAACAAAGACTCTCACCGGGTGGTTGTTGCCAGTGATGATCAGGTCCTGGTCCTTGCGACCCCCTACGGCGCTCTTATGCAGCGGGTGGACGATGCCCATGTCTGCCTTCTGCTTGAAACGCAGCAGTCCGCTCTCAAGGAACTCCATGCTGTCACAGCCGCTGGGACCGATCCGGATCACCGTCCATATCACTAAAGTGATCTGGGACACGTAAAGAATGGCGTTGCCGATTTGAGTCCAATTCACAACTTTTAAAGTTACAATCTGTAGGCACTAACTGGGAAAGTATCTGTCGTTTTTTATTTGAGCTAAAAAGCATGATATTATACTTTGTTATTCAAAAATAGCAGATATACAAGCTCACGTTATTCAAAGCAGCAACATTTCAGTCACCTTCTTCAGACATGCCTGAAGAAGGTCACCAGTGACCGAATTGTTGCTTCTTTGAATAATAAACAAATGCTCCTGGAGCTGCTCCTGTACCGTACAGTTCGCCAGTGTGCGGCCATATTCTATTTTATCGTTAACAACAGGTGACATTTAACAGCATGTACTCACTATGAGGTTGATTAGAGCGAGCAGGAACAGCAGGACGATGACACACACAGCGATGTTCCCCTTGCGTCCCCTCAGGCCTGTCTTGTGGAGACGCTCCTCTTCTATGGGCACATAACCTGCTTTGAAGTTACTGTTATGCTCCTTGTTGACGGTGCGTCGCTCTATGGCCTTCTCTCTCATGGACCTCTTCATTGGCCCATTCGAGCTCTCCTGCAATGCAAATTTTACAGATCAAATGTCTGAAAATACACATTCTTGTCCCTTGAAGACTGCTATTTGGTTTATTCTCATTTCTTATGTGGACCGGCACCACTACAAGGACTTTGGCATGCGTAGCATTCTCATGCACAGTGAACCTGTATATAGGAGGGACTGGCGCCCCTCAAAAACCTGTGGAGTACTTCCAAGATAGTCTAAAATCACTCAACAGTCGATAGACATTGATCATGATACAGTATACAGTAGGCCTACATATCCATATGATAAGGATATACTGTATGACTACAAGATCATAAAAAGACCTATTATGATCTTGACTTGTCTATAACCTCATGATTGGTACAATCAGCAAAATAAATCGGGTTGCAGCAGCTTGTAAAGCGCACTTTGCTGCGCTGCTTGTGTGCAGAGGTATGCGCGTCTACATGTCTGTGTGTGACCATCCCATCATGACTAAAAATAAATTTCTGTCATGCTATGGTAGTGGCCGCTAAATGGGTTTATGGCAGGCCTATATTTAACGCAAACAAAGACGGCGTCTATTGTTGTATTTCCTTTTAAATTAATGTATGCTCATAAATGTTTATTATGATGATCAACAGTCAACAGATCAGACTGCAATGATCTTAATCTGAAGAGAGCGTAGGCCAGAATACCGTTATTTGCCATGCCATAATAATACATACACATACGCATACCCTTACTTTATTACGTTTACTAAGTTCTTAAACTAGATAATACACTATGTTGTTTTACGAACAAGACAACGTTGTATCAGAGCAGCTTCTAATAATAATGTAATAACAAAAATCAGACCTGTTCAGACGCCATGTTGACAGACCCTCCGTCTCTGCTTTAACGACGTAGCCTACTACAGTACTCTTGATCCCATCAGCCGGAGGGACTGTTCCGCTGTGATTGGCTAATCGGTTGTAAGGCAACTGGTAAACAGCAAGAATGCGTGCGTTCCGAAATGCGCACCGGGAGCGCACTCGCCTATTAGTTTGCATTGCACAGTGCGCTATTTCCGAACGCGTATATTTACTTGAATTAGTTGAATACATTTTTTGTTTTGTTTATTTGGTCTTTTGTTGCACGTTGCGCCGCTGCATGGTGTTGTGCACTTGCATATGTGCTGTTTTCACAATGTTTGCAACTTTGGTTTGTGAAATGTGCAATCAAAATGTCAATTTGCTTTCATTTTAATTGTACTTATTTTTGGACCATAGCCTACTTTGTCCACCAATAATTGGCAATGATAAATTCGAAGAGACATTGTCCAACAATGTGGCCTAATAATAATCGTGGACAACTGGACACAGCAGCTGTTGTGACAGCTAGTTGTGTTTGTTTGTGTAAAAATAGTCTTAATTCTGTGGGAGATAATGTGCTTATTTGGTCAGTAGGCTACAACGTTATTCTAGCTCAATAAGTTTATGTAAATTGTAAACTCAAATATCAAGCTCAGTTCAGCCGCAGCGGTTGCTTGGTAACCAAAGAGGCAATCGCAGTGCGAACGTCCCTCTGGACTATGGGACTACAGTTAGGCAGTGGGATAAACCACTTTACTGTAGTGCCGTTATGTGTTGGTGAGCTGCGTGAATCAGTACTCATTATGCCAACACAACATCCTGTTAAAAGCACACAGTAGAATTAGAAGATATAGTCTACATGTTAAGTTTGTATTTTTTTCGACTGCGAGCTAACTAAAAAACGATGTTTTTCTGTACGTGTATGTCTGACTGTGTGACGACTATGATGGTCTGTTCCAGTCAGATTCGACTATCCAATGGAAAGCAGCAGAAGCGTCCCAAAATAGGATACGGTTCATGTCCGTTCATATGTTCCATAGTTAAACTCACAGGCGGGGTCCTATTCTGTTTCATGGTTCTTGTAATGCCTGGTATGTAGGTTTGCTTTAATGACCAACGTCTATTTGAATTGCAACTAATAAAGGGATACATTTCAGTCAATCTGATCAACATGTAAAGCAATTCAGCTGCTCAAATGTAAATTATGTTACCCATTTTCTGCATACAAGGTTTTTACGCACGCACGCGCGCGCACACACACACACACACACACACACACACACACACGCACACACTTTGGTGTTTGTTTACTATCGGAAACAACAAGTAAACGCGATCTTGGCGCAATGGCGCCACGTGGTGTCGTTTGACAGCTTGACACAGTGTGCATTACAATGGTCCTCTTCTTTACATAGTCCAGGAGAAGTCTGCACCCTGACCAGACAACAAGACAAGCTGGACAGAAATACATTAGTTTGTTTTGATCTCAAAGTAACGTGACTCCTCGGTTGTCACTCAGTTCATCAACGTCGTTGCCACTGCTGATGGGGCGTGTTGAAAGCGAAGGTGGAGGAATCGAGCAGCAGCTTGGCATTTTTTACAACTGTCAATAAAAACGGGTGCGCGTGCCCGCCCATCAGCACTGTCGGTGGTGCGGATTAAAAACCCACCCACCACGGTTGTCTGGGAGCATTTCTCTTTTCTTTTTTCTAAAGCACTGACAGATTAAAGGGACATGGCCGACACTTTGAGGAGACTGGTGAATACATCTTCCTTCAGCGTTTTGCAGGACAAGGTTGAGAGCTGGTACAAAGATTATCATGTAAGTCTGTCTCATTAATAAACCATCATTGACCTAAATCTGACCACACCACTTTTACTGGTGTACTTTTACAAGACTGTGGGCTATATTCTCTGCATGAGATTTTCGCTGCAATTTAAGGATTCGAGTTTGGTTCTGCAGACATTTCTCCCAATTGTTCATTTCAGTCTGCTTTAAAAAATGTGAGGGGGAGAATGTTATGCATGCCATTCTTCAGAATCATTAGACACGTTATTCGGGAGTCTATGCATGTGATGTGAGTAATGCATTGCAACACACCGATGTAAACAATTAAACAAATTAAATCAAGTGTAACGTTTTCAGTAAAGGAATGTATGCTTGTTTTAATGACGTTGATTTCTGGACAAAGTTTGGTTGCTATGGAAGCCCGTTGCTATGGTTACCGTAAGACCATTTCTCCCGTCTAGACTACTGCCTCTACTGGACAGTGGTGGTGTAGCATGAGTATTCTTTAGGGCAGACTACTCAAACTTTTTCATGCCCATTGCCAAGGACCCCAAATTTGTATTTGGCTATGGACCTCCATAAAATATTTAGTGCCAGGGACCCCCATAAGAGAACGTAGAGAAGATAGGCTATGCTTTCAAAATTATTCCAAATGTTTCAATAGGCTATTATTCTTTCTTTTAAAAATCTTTTTATTTTCGTTTTGTAACAGTATGGGTGTCAGGTCACAGATTCATAGAAAAAATAAAAAATAAATATCAGAATTTAGTATCAGTGACTGAGGTAAACAAACGTACTGTATGCATCACAAAGATCGTGGGCAGACATAATGAAAAGACTAATGTTATTGTGCAAAACATGCCCCTTCAAGACAAAAGAAAAAGAAAAAAAAACTTTTTCTCCCCTTCAAGTCCCAATTTAGTATAGCCAATTCCCAATTCCCCAGCCTCTCTACAAGTACTCCATCTCTGCTAACCCCCACAATCAGTCCAATAGGCTATTATTCAATATTTTACAAATGTTTCAAAACTAGCTGAAGTATAAATTTGGTTTAGTGGTTAAACGTATGGATTTTGCTGGGGACAAACTGGAACCCCTTCAGAACACACACAAGATGGAGAGTGGAGAGACAAGAAAAACTGCATGGCTCAAGATAGGCCTACATGTATAGGCTATAATTAGTTCATAACTATTCTCACATTTATAGCTGTCTGAATTAAAATGTTTAGTTAACATTGCATGGCAATAAACATGACATTAACCCGTTCAAGACAACTAAACCCTCAGAAATGTTTTTTGACCAAACTTTTCTTCTTCAGATCTCAAAGTTTTTAAAAATCCTTAGTGTTCGAAAAAGGTTGAAAGATTTAGAATTACAAAATAGTTTGAGAAATACTGATTTAAAGGCATCAACCAACTTAACCCTGGTATCACAATTTTAAGAATGTCATTAATATAGGGCAAAATAAAATACAATTTTTCTTCCGAAACAGCAAGCTCACACAACGTATTTCACTGCAATGCGTTGCAATCTTTTCAAAAATAATTTAGAAAATGTTTGTGGTTAAAAGTTTATTTATTCACTCACCCACATTCACCCTCTTCAGGTGTTTTCCTGTGACCAGAATCTGAGCAGATGTTGTGAGCTGATCGAACTCACTGCCAAGATCCAGGGCCAACTCTTTACCATTCTGAATCACACTGCTACTGAAGGTACAGGTCACACATCACTCTGCAAAGAATTGATTGATTGATTGAAATTTCTATTTCACAGTATGCAGAATGGGTACATTTCAAATAAAAGCAATAGAAAAACTGTTAATCCATGATTAAGCATTACACTTGTTTACAACAGTGTCCACCATTTTCAATTCATTAGAAGAATGAGCTCTTTTACACATTACTCACGTGAACTCTCCTTTGTGGTCCAGGTGGTCACTATGCTGGCGTGGACACCCTCAAAAGCCGCTTGCTGCCATGGCTGGGGACCTGCTTCTCCATGGCAAGCCCCTCAGTGACTAATGACACCAGTCTGAGTCTCATCCAGGTGACCTGCTCTGTCTGAATTCATGTTCTTCTCGTTGGAAACCCATTTTAGTCTTGAACATGGTTAAGTCCTGGAAAGAAACGTATCTAAACTGTACATCATATCTTCTGATTAAAGGCAAAAGCGGGGATGGGTAAACACAAAAAAAACTACCAGGTGATCAGTTTGGGCTATTGAAAACAACAATTACCCATTATTTAATGAAAAAAAAAAAACGTTTCTCCTCAGATAGTCAGAGGATATTAATCATATTCAATGATTGATTCTTTGTTATATTTTATTTAAAAATGGTTGACCTATGCTTACATAATTCTAATTAGCAGCCTAACATAAAATCAATTGTGGGTTTCACTGTCTGGCACTGGGTGATCATGCCTGCCTTGGAAACAGGCTAAATGTTGAAGTGCCCAAACAGTTTGAGGCACCCTTGGTTTATATAGCATCTCTGATGTTGAACACAGAGTCAATTTAATTATGAAATGATGAGCCAAATTAATTTCAATTAGGTTCAGTTAAATGTAATCCTGTTCAATAAAATGTTATCCAGCTGCTATTCTCTTCTCCTGACAACATGGTGTTATTGTGATTTTGCAGGACTCAGTGCAGAAGGACAGGAAGATCAGGGAGCTGAATCAGTCTCACGACAGTGACATCCAGATGATGGAGACCCAGCTCTGCTCCACCCGTCTGCAGCTAGACTCTGTCAAAGCAGAGTGAGTCATAATAATAATAATAATAATAATATAGAGCACTTTGTAGAATTAGCCTCAGTTCTTAAGTGGTTAAGCAGTTAGAGGTGGAAAAGAATATGTCACCCGATTCATTTATTTTGTCCTACCAGGCTATCAGACACTCATCTGGAACTGGATGACACAAAGAATAAGTCAGCAACCACTCTGCTGGCCACAGAAGATGAGATACTGCAACTGAGAGCAGAGTGAGAGATAGCCTACATACATACACAATACACACTCCCATTGACATGCATTTAATGCTCTATTTCATAATGTATCTGTGTGTGTGTGTGTGTGTGTGTGTGTGTGTGTGTGTGTGTGTGTGTGTGTGTGTGTGTGCATCAGCTTGCGTGCTGCACATGAGCAGGTGGAGATTTATAAGAGGAAGTTGGACGCGCTGGATGACTATGAGCGTCAGATTCGCCTGCTCAGAGATGAAGTGTCTTACCTGACCACAGAGAAGGCTTTACTGCAGCAGAGGTGAGCGCACACACGTAGTTTGGTTTATATTGCTCTTAAGGCTGCAACAACAACTCGCATAGCGGGGTGATCTAGTACAATATAAAAAGAAAGAATCTACTGTATAAGAAGATAATCAATAGTGCACTGAATCGTTTTCTCTCAGGTTGGTGAGGAGTCGCTCTCCCAGCCCCTTGCCCAGACGCAGTCGTCCCTCCAGCCCACTGAGGGGTCAGTCCCCCACCAGGGCCCAGCTCACCAACTCGTCACGACACGCCCGCCTGGTGTCGCGCTTCAGCGACCTGTACGCAGTGGAGCGCCTGGAGGCCCAGAGCCTGCTGAGACGCTACATTGATGACTTGGAGATGGTCCAGAGGATCATTTTCATCGCTGTCATGGTGAGAAACACTGGGAACCGCTCGACTATACAGTCGTATAGAGCCTCAAACAGTATGGGTCGGACTCGGGAGTAGGACCCATGTTTGGGTCACGGACCAATTTATATGGGTCGCAAGTAGTAAATATCTTTTTTGTTTCCTACATAAAAGATGATACACCCCAGGGCCTATATATATATATATAGGCCTATATCATGGTTCAGAGCCATTTATCTCGCTGGACAAATAGAAAACGAGCAGTAGGTGAGTATCTGATTGTAGTTTAAGCTCTTTTGTTTGCATTTCACAGGAATCCTTCCAGGTCGGCAAGCTAGCTTACCGTCAGTTCAAGCTGCGCGTGAGGAAGACGTTGTCGCCCTCTCACCTGGGTCCTGAGAGCCTGGAGGAAGCAGCGGTGGACTACATCGTCCGAAACCTGGACCTCTATGACGTTCAGTCCAGCGTCAATGTAGGAAACCTTTCTTTTCTGCCATGTCTGCTGCATGACATCACAAAAAACAAGAAGGGGGTAATGTAAGATTAGAGAGGGTCCCAAATCTCTTAAACATGAATAGTCGAACTACTAGTTCTTAACAGAGATGTTCACAATTATGTTCACCTATTATGACACGGCCAGATTAGGCGTCCAGTTTGGTTTTTGGGTCATAGGCATATTTCCTAATGCACAGGATGTGATCAACGCCATGAACGTGAACCCGCGCATCTCCTTCCCTCCGGAGGTGGACTTCGTCCTCATCAGCACCGTGATCAGAGAGACCTGCAGGGCGGCGTTCGCCATGCAGACACTGGAGCCAGCTCTGGACCTGGCCTTCGCCAGCGATGGAGAACTGTACAGCGACATTAAGTCAGTGACTCTGTGGCATGTTCTGAACACACACATTGATTAGCTAGGGCCACCACCAAACATTCAGCACCACACACAGTGGGCTGAACGATAAGACACAATCACCCCAACAGCTTTAACTGTTCATTTACTGTCTCCACCTCTAGATGTCTCCCTCAACACATGTACAGTATTGCATTCTCTCAACACACATTGAGTACCTAGATCTACAGTTCTCTCCTCTCCTCTCCTCTCCATCCTGTATTTGTTCTGTGCTCCAGGTATCGGCGTAGCTACGATTCAGAGTTCTCCGCTCCTCTTGTGGCGTACCATGTGTGGCCTGTCCTCATGGAAGAGGATGTGGTGATCGTGAAGGGAGAGGCTTTGACCCGAAGAGGCGCTCTGGTACAAACACAAACACTCGTGTTATTTATTACGGCTGTCTTATAATGATGATAATAATAATAATAATTGATTAATCGATCAGTTTAGTCTCAGTCGAACAAAACTCGATAATAAATTCCTATATTAGTCAGCTAGCTATTTCTTTATTAGTCGAAGAGAGCACTAGTCATTTTTTAGACTAACCCATTTTGGGCGGGAACCCCTTTTGGTGTTGGCATTATTTTATACTTTAGCTATTGAAAAATAGCAGATCTTCAAGCTCATAGCGCGCGTCACGAGCTTGTAGGTCTGCTATTTTTGAAAAATCGAAAAGCCACTGAAATAGAAACATAGCTTTTTCAGAAAACTGCAGATGTTCAGTAAAAGGATGAATGTGTGTGTTCTTCCAGTGGAGAAGCAGAAGTCGGAGCAGGAGTGCCAGCCCTGTGCGTTCTCGCTCTGTCAGCCCCACTCGCCACCTGGTACGTTTCCATAACTGCTCTTGGTGTGAACAAACCTCACATTTACGGTAACACTCATGTAATGTAGATTTAAGATCATATGCCTCTTTCAAACTACATGCAACCACACCCGCTGGTCTTTAGGGTAAGTACAATGCAATACCCCGACTTGCTTTTCACCCAAATTCCGTATTCTTTAATAATAAATGACGTGGGGTAATAACACTCTCTCTTTCTTTGCTCTCCTGTCTTGCTTGGATGTTTCCAGGCGTTTAGCAGCCCCAAAATATCTTCACCCGGCCGACTCTCAGCCAGCTGGTTGTAAACTACGAGCTCTTCAACCGGGGCACCGAAAGACCGAAAGAACAGCCTCCATACTCATCTATTTCTTATTGACTTGCAGCTTTAATCTGAAGGCTCCTTGTGTTTTGTTGTCTGTTGGTCGTAACTTGAAGTGAAGGAGTTTGTAGCAAGGTCCCATCGACAGAGTTTACATTATAAGACGGATCATTTTGGTGCTTCAGGGCAGTAGCCAGGTGACAATACATTGATTGTTATACACAAGGTTGCTTTTGGGGATGCTGTCTGGCAGCTAAGTAAACTTAAACAGTTATTTTACTGTAGTTTACTGTATTTAGATTTCATCCATGAGTTTTTGGGACTCCCTAAAAACCAGGTGTTTCGTCCCGGGCCTGCCTGTGTTGCAGTGTTGTCTGACATCTCACATTGGATCTCGGCTTGTCAAGCTGAGCTTACTATGTTGAAGGTCAATGAGGTTTCTAAACCGAGAATTATGTTTCACATCAATATTCAAGTAGGCTACTATTTGCAATCTCAACCTAGATTATAACCGATAGGGCTGAAACATATTATTATTCCAGCCCTATCGATTTGATGGTGATAGTGATAGCTACACAATATTTCACAAATTGAAGAAATATCAATTGTGGGGAAAGTCACACCTGCACAGTTGCACTTTCTTGGTCAAGATTCACTGTAGTGTAGCTGGTTATTTGCAGATATGTCTCATCTATTCCATATACTGTAGTTATTTTTCTCTATGACACTTCACGTGTGTGTGTGATTTCCGTCAGGTGGAAATAAAAGAACGGTGCTAACGAGTGATAAACTCAACCAATACTTGACTTAAGATCTATTCGCATGGGATTAGTATTACCCCGGGACCCAGTATTACTCTGGGACCCCGGTGTTTGCTGAATTATGGTAGGTAATTTGGCCTGTAATTATTACAGCCCAAATCACACCAAATCACAGACATGGTCGATTCACACGGGATTAAAAACACAGACGTCCTCCGTGATTATTCCATATTACCTGAGGTAATACTAGTCCCGTGCCAATAGGGCCTTAATGATATTGATCACAGAAGCTCTTCATGGGATCCGTTACGTTACTACACTGTGTGTGTGTTTATTGAGTCTTTGGTGCTGTGTTATGTTTTGAGAATAATTTTGAGAATCGACTGCTCGAGTGCTCAAAAATCTAAAATTGTATTGCTAAAACAAGGATGTTCATGAAATGGTATATTGGACAAGGTGATTATTCTTTTACTTAATAATTTTTCCCCAAAAATAGTGGCGATAAATACCAACATCTACTGATTTTGCAGAATGGGTGCTATCAATGTTATCACAAGTTTGTCAAATTTGTGTAATTTTAAATGTTTGTTCCTAATGATGTACTTTGTGGTATAACGTCTATGCGTGTAATTTAGGGATGACTTTATACTCAATTTAGTGAAGATAGTTCTGAACTGTATTTTGTGTTATTGAGCGCAGAACATATATTTCTGACTGTGCCTTATATACCTTTTTTTAAGAATAAAAGATTGGACAAGTTCCAGTTATTGCATCGACATATTTAGAATATTCCTACAACACTGCATAGCATGTTTGGGTCCTGAATTGCATTCTTTGGTCTCTGCTGAATACATCGTTTCTGAAGATTGAATGCAAGGCCCAATTCCCTTTCAAATTAGATTTCCTAACAAACAGCATGTGGTGGACCCGAGATGTCTGTCAGAAGAGGAGGTGTCTGTCAGCTGGGAGAGTTGTGTGCTAATGGACTGCACCGTTTGGCCCCGTGTTAAACAGTAGATGGCACTGTTGGTCCATCGCACAACTCAACCTGAAATGTATTCCCAGAACAAAGTCCCAATCTGCTCTGCTGTGGAGGGTTCTGACCTAAGTGACCTTAGTTGGGGATTATTTATTTTTGGTCACAAAGCGACGGCCAAATGGCTGAAATAACAGACACTGAAGGAACCACACTTGAGCCTTTATATTTTGTTCCGTCATAACAAAGTCATCATATTGATGACAGTTAAATAAATCATCTATTATCATGAAGTTAAATTAAAAAAATATATATATGTATGGAGGTCTTAACTTGGCCTATACTGGCATGCACACACATGCATTTGTGTATGTGTGAGTGTGTGCGTGATGCTGTACTATGTTTGGAATTGGATTGAGTGTCGCTTGATGCTTGAATGAATGAGCTGGTAACCATCCCTGGAGCCAGGTTGAATTCTCAGTCAATAAGTAGCAGCACTGTCTAATTGTCAGTTCTCCTCAGCAGGCCAGCTAATGACTGTTGCTAACTGTTGGCCCCTGAGCCCTCTCCAATGGCCCAAGTGAAGAATCTGCTTGGCGGAGCAGAAACATGCCTCACAACCTCCAGCCAGGCCCCCTGGATGACTGTGTGATTAATTAATGAACAACACATGGGCTAACTCACTGTTTGTTTGTGGATGAGATGGCATCCATCATCTCATTATATGACGGCATCCTGGATATGTTGATTAGAAGAGTAGAGCCTCTTTGTGTTTTGTTGATGAAAGCCTCTTTCGTCTAGCAGTGATTATAATTATTCAGGTGGTTTTCCCTGTTGAGAGAGCGAAGATAGATTTGAGATTAGATGGAGGCTTTGTTCTGCTAGGTCGGGATTCCGACTCGAGAATCACAGATCAGAGCAAACACTGTTATTGGTGTCCGAACGTTGAAGAAGGCATTTTGTTTGCCGAAACGTTGGTAACCCCCAAAAAAAGTATTCTTTTGCATCGTGACTACGATGTAAACATCCTAAGCTGGAAAAAATATAATATAATTATTTTGGATATCCCTGTAACACATAATGTAAACCAGTCAATGCAAGGGCCAAGGAGATATATTTCTGGAATATGCTTGAAAAAAAAGAAGCTGAACGCTTAGAAATCCATGTCATGGGAACTTCCACCATGCCTTTGTCACCACATTTCCACACCAGGAGTGTCCCATCTGGTCCCCACTGTGGTTCAGGAAGGTCCCGGGGACCAGATCTTGGTCTAAAACTACGAACTTAATGGGACTGGGCCTGTCATGGCCCTGTTGTCCCTCTCTGAGCCGGAGCTGGCGGGATGTTTACTGTGGTTGGGAGGGACAGACGTGGTTGGGACAGACCCCCATCTGAATAGTCTATTCAAAAATATTTCAAATACTAATAGGTTAAAAGGAGGCTTTGCTTGGCATCTAGTGGGGACAATAACTGACCACATGAACCCCACCATCCGAAAATGACAAACATTTGTTGTAGCTGATGTACAAGGTCACTAAGTGCTTGTGAACTTGTAGATGAGCCATTTCAAATACATTTGATGTGGAAGGGAAAAAAGGAGGGGGCCAAGTACAGACACCTGAGGTACCCATGATAACGAAGTAGGGTTTAAGGTTAAAAAGCATTACTCATTGCTTATGGTATAATGGACATATACTATTTTGTGGGATTTTGAGCAATTTGAGATATCTCAATAACTGTATAGCATATTTAAAAAAAAAACATATCAAAGTAAGAGTGACAAAGCACAAACGTGGTTCGAAAGCTCCTTTAAAAACAAATGAAGAACTGAACCCGCTGCGCTTATCACCAGCATTCCTCATTCAAATAAAAAAAGCCTGTGCAAGTTCAGCACTCACACACTTTAAAGGCTGATTTATACTACGTACGATGGTCACATGCTGAAAATAGCAGATCTTCTTTTATATAAGTATAAGTATAATCTGGCATAAAACTGAAAACTGTGGCCGTTTGCTTAAAGTTGTGGTAAAGTAGTGTTTGGGAACAGGCCAACAGAGGGCAGGGGTAAGACTGAGTTCATGTTGAAGTACCCTGTGGGCAGACGGGGACTATCAACGTATAAAGCAAACCAGGAGGGGACCTTAGCCCCCAGGCTGCCCTCACATGTGACAAAGCCATCGGAGCCTGCAGACTCTCCGCCTGCATTAAAACCATCAAAGTATTCCTCAGATCCGCGTTTTCCCTTTTTACGGGCTCCTCAAATCACAGTCTGAAAAGACCTGCTGACTTTAAAGGCTCCATATTTCTCACGAAAAGAAACGGCGGGACACAGACCATGTGTCCAAGCATTCATTACACGGTCGATCCCACAAGCCAACATGAATAAGCACAGGCACTCCCATATGTGCCTGCACATATGGGCCTGTTATGTGTGAATGTGTTAGTGCACACGCACGCGTTATGTATCACACATGTATGAATGTATGCACACACACACCACAGCGAGAGACAGACAGATCCTTCCATCAGTTCAATGTTCCATATAGCTGGATAGAGACGTGCTCTGGTAGCAAACGGAGAAACAACAGTTTCCTGTATAAAGGTGACAACAACTCAGCAGCTGCTAACGATTGAGATATTAATCCATGACCCGACTTCACTTGGAAAGCCTCTGTTGTAGTTGGCGCCTTTTCCCCCCATACTGACTCAAGACTGATTTATACTTAAGTTGCGTGATGGTGTTGCATACCGGGAATAGCCTATCTACAAGCCTCACAGTTATGCGCTGTGAGCTTGTAGATCTGCAATTTTCCAGCTGGGTCTGTAGGTCCTTCAGAGCCCCTTTGATTGGCCCAGAGAGGCCTCTGGTTCAGTATCGGGGACATGCTTCCACGCCGCTGGACTGTGTGATGTTTTCTCTTAAACGCTTGGAAAACTTCTTGGACTCGCTCAGCTCCGACTGGCCTTGAGGTTCTTTGGCTCCACCCACCCACCTCCCGCCACCCCCGCACCACCAGAACAGGGGAACGGGGTAATGGGGCTGTATATCACCACATGATGACACAGTTACAGTTGAGCGGAAGACACTGTGCATAAATCAGAGAAAATATGATAACGGACAGTGGGAAGGGGGAGGGATGCACTGGGATGAGAGATACGAAAGTGCAAGAGAGGAGTTACAGCAGAATAGCCTAGCTTGTTCTTTTGCAAACAAAACCAGGAAGAATGATTTGTGAATTTGAGTTGTTACACCCATTTATCAATAAATCACTTCCATCCATCTTGCTGCATGGGAAAGCATGGGGTTGTTTGGCGCTGTGGTGATAACTGGTTATGCCAAACGAACAAGGGAAGAGATGTGGCTGTTGAGGATGCTCCGTTCTATTCCCGATGGAGCCACTCTCTCGGGGCGGAGTGTGTGTATGTGTGTGTGTGTGTGTGTGTGTGGGGGGGTCGAATAGTCGAATGCAGTTGCTGCATTTCAGCTCCCTTCACCTCTAAGAGAGCTAGGCTTTTTTGTGGCCCTGAAGGGCCGTTAAACACATCTGGAACAGAGCAGGATGCACAGTGACTGCCGCACAGGAGGCAACAGTTTATGACAGGAGGGACCACGCGGGGAGGAGGAGATAGAGGAAGAGAGAGCAGGAGAAAGACAGAAAACAGCAGACCATGACTTCATTCGTTGTGAATATCACCAAACAAGAATACTGTACAGTACATCACACTGACAACCCCGCCCTCTCCATCCGCTGTGGTGCACTGCCCAAGGGCCCTGCCTTAAGTTGGCACTGCTGAGCATGTGAGGTCATTGCAGGGGCGGGGCCCTGTTGGCCTGCCTGAGAGGGCCCCGATGGGCCCCGGTGGGCCCTATGGAGGAAAGTCCAAACAGGCGGAACAGCACATCACCTCGATTCCAGCAAGGGTCAGGGAGCAAGTGTCTCCGCTCTGCCAGAGAGACAGCATGGCTAAACACTTCCTTCCTCCCTCGCTCTCTGATGCACATCACGTCTCATAGATACTACTCCATCTTTTGGCCAAACCGGTTCCCAATACGCCGATTTGTGGAGGTCATTTCCCCGCTTGTTCTCACATCGATTGCACATCTGGATTCTCACAGGCCAAAGGCCGGTTAGGTGTTTTTAGAGGTCAAATTATTTGACCCTGACCTTTCCTCTGTAGGAAGGTTGTTACTTGCAGAGATCGGTGTATGCCGTTTCTTTTTTGCCACCTTCAACCTGGCATCCCTACATTGTCATTAGGCAGAAATGTACTACAAGCTCACAATGCATCGCAAATATAAAAGTGCACTTAAGTGGTTAAGAAACGTCAGATTCCGTGCTGCAGTACGTCATCATCAGTTTTAACGCATCACTGGTTAGTAGCATCTGGGCACACCAGTGGTATATGTCAGTTGCTATGAATGTGAACCGCATACAGAGAGCATTGTGAACAGTAATATTTTCATAATGAAATCAGCGTAGCCAGTTCCCAGCGAGCTGTCTGGAGTGGACCCGGGCCCATTGCTCGTTTACATAAACACTCTCTCGTCAGTGACACTAAAATCACATCACACCCTGGTGTCCGCTCAAGGCGGGCACCAGAATCAGACGGTGTGCCACCATCTTTACTGTAGTTCAGACTTCAGAGACATGGTTGCATTTACCTCTCTCCATCAGGAGAGGGAGTCAAGCAGACAACGGACATAACTATAGATTGTAGCTTTAAGTATCTGCACAGCTGCAACGTAAATCTAACGAACAACGACTTAAGCGTGCTCTACTTTGATGTCTCTCTAATTTGCTCTGTCTGTGGGCCTACAGCAAAGAACCGAGCAGTCTGTCCATTTTTCAGTCGGTTCAATATATATATATATATATATATATATATATATATATATAAACCAACATCTGGGGTGATTTGTTTAATGAGAATAGCGGCCATCCATTACATTACAGCGCAGGGCTGGCAGCGTAGGCCTAATGCGTGCATGTGCCGTTTATGCAGGTGTGAGTTTGGCCAGGGTTACGGCACCGCAGGGACTTGTTACACTTAGCATGATTCGATACTCTCACGGAAACAGGCGATCGAGACCGGCGCCAGGCTTCAGCGTCCGATTGGCCCCAGTCAGTGCTAAACACCCTCCCACCCTACAGAGAATATATATATATATAGAAAGAATGAAAAAAGAGATGTAGAGGAGAAGGAGGGTAGGGGTGAGAGGGGGCAGATTTATAGAGAGAAAGCACATAAACGGGGAGGGGGGGGGGTCTAACTGTTTGCTATTGGCTGCCTTTGTGGTTCTGAAAGTTGTAGTAACAGTGGGTTCACTGGGGGCTGGGAGGAGGGGGCAAGTGTAACAGCCCATGTCATACTGAATAAATAGAATAACTCTTTCAAAACCTGACCTCCTGAGTCTTTTAGGTTCTATCGAACAGCTGCTAAATCTGTTATACTGACTCAGACATAGTAACCTACTACCATACTGTCTACCTGCCTGGTGCCTACCTCTCTCTCTCTCTCACACACACAAACACATAAAAATAAATGAAGGGGGGGAAAACTAAAAATCCAGTAGTTTAACATGCAACATGCAACTAATTTGAGTGATTGGAAAAACAAATGATTACACAATCCACATGAGCCCTGAGAGACTGTGGCTGTGACCTGCCTGCCCCACAAAACATTACATTACTCAATAAGCCACCAGATGGCACTCTAACCCAATATTGTCATCCTTTCAGCTCCTTATCTCCCAGGCCAAAGGCAACTTGAGGGAAGTGGTGCGTGCCTGCTAATCTTACAACTGGGCAGATCAGTGCAGATCATTTTTATCCAATAAGTCTCTCATACATACAGTATATTAATATGACAGCATATTGATGACATGAGGTTATCTGGAAGTGCACAAAGTGCAGCTCTCTAGTTGTCTTTGTGACATTTCTCTTTCAAAATGTAAAACTGTAATGTAACTCCACTAAGCCTGAATCTGGCAGACTTTGTGTACACAAGAACACAAACCCTATACTTACAGTAACGAGAGCAATGTAATTAGTCCCCCCCACCCCCCCCCCCCAAATGAACTTCAACTTGATTGCGGCAATAGGCTACTGTGACTGGAGCATTCTAGCTCATATCCTTTGCCTGGGGACGTTCTGGGGGCCCCTGGGGGCCCTGGAGTCAACACACAACTGTCTAGGGAACATCAAGGACGAATGTCCTGCCAGTCAGCCTCACCTCTTGCCCTTCAGTCTGTCCCCAGTAGGGACAGGAAGATAAACATTTCTTCTGGGGTGGAGGGATAAAACCTGAGGGAGGTAGAGGGGAGGGAGGCTTCCACTGACCCAGTCAAAATGTCATGGTCACTGGTCACGACTATCAATAACTGCTCTGTTGACCAGAGAGAGAGCTGGCCTCATGGTCTTGGGGGCAACCTGAGCAGGAGGCGTGTAGAGGAGGCAAACATTTAGAGGGTTTTCATCCTTCTTCCTCTGGGTGAGGAAGTCAGTTTAGGGAGTGGCCCGAAAGAGGAAACATAATAGTTTGGCATCAAACGTCACGTCCCTTGGTATTCATTTTTAATAAAGAAAATCACACTCGTGTGAAGTGAGGTGCGCTCTTATCATCATACATCACATTCCGTGCTCAGCCAATCAAATCATCTCAAATGTGGTACACATTCCGTGCTCAGCCCATCAAATCATCACTATGTGGTACACACAAAGTTGGGCATGGGAGGGGCTAGCGCACCTCAAAAATAATAAAGCTGGTATGCTGTTCTAGCCCATACACTGAATTTAGATTTCCCCAGATGGAGATTTACGATCATCTGGCTACGTGAGACTACTCAGACAGTAGGAAATCTGAGAGGGAGACGCCCACAGTAGTGGAGAGTCTGGAGAGACAGGAGACAAGGTCCTGGCAGGATGAGACACAAGAAAGAACATTAGATTGAGACACTGATCAACTTTCACCTAAGATGAAGCCTGACATTATAAGAGACATTTTGCCGCAGGCGTGTCTACAAGATGAATGGACTCTACTTTCCCAGCTGCGAAATATCGTGTTTGCAGATATGTGACAGCATGGGCCTGTTTTTGTACTTCTGCTTATTTGTTCAAATATAAATGGTATGACTATGCAACACAATGGGTCAATATAGCACTTGATCCTAGTAAGAGAAAGTTTTTTTATATAAATCTTTTAGAATGATCCTAAACCAGCTGAATTCTTTTGATCAAGTGATCTCTGGGTGTACTCTTCTTCATTGATCCTGGGATCATTCACAGGCTGCGGTAGAGCGCCCTCTATCGTAAACCACTGAAAACACGTCATGATGAGAAATCTAGTCATTGTTACCACTGGTTGCAGCTATATTTTTTATTTGGCTTTGCAAAAACGTATAATTCATCATCTGGGGTGGATATATCTCAGTTTGATATGTCAGTTTTAACTATGAATATTCTTCTTAAGTGGCATGCTGTTTTTATTACCATTTTTTAGCAAAACTATAACAAACTTGCAATGGATAGAGTGATGCAAACGATTGCACTGCTCAACTGCATGTGAATGTAGGACAGTGGTTATCAAAATGGGGTCCGGCCGTCCGGGAACCCCCAGGGGTCCTTGAAGGGGTTCCCCATGCTAAACAATTGATAGTTAGAAACCAAATGGACCCTTAACGGTCTGTAACTCAGAGTGTACTAATGTGAAATCTGTGTGTTCCATTTGTTGTACACTCTCAGAGTTATGGGAGTACGTGGCCCTATCCTATCGTATACCAAACTGGGGTCCTTGAAATGAAAAAGTTTGAGAATGACCCATATATGACAATGAAACTCCGCTTCACGTTCCAGTAAATCCTTTCCCACCCCAGACATCACTGTGGAATGCTTGATTTAAACATCGGCGTTCTCGGACACTCTCCAGTCACAGCACCACGTAATGGACGACTGTATTCATAATATGCAAGTCTCTCTTTAAAACACCTTAGAATATTTAACTGCCGCTCATATATTGTGCTGACACCACCTCAGAGACCACATCCATTTCCTGCTGATGAAAGATGGCCGACTCAGCCGCGCGGTGTTGTTGCAGTGTAACTATTAATAATAATAATTTATACTGTCAGATCTAGCATGGTGAACATCGCCATGTCTAATGAATCATTTCGAAGTTAAAATGCCATTAGAAGCATGGTTGGATATAACCTTTTGGGGTTTCAGGCCAATGGGGTCATCAGAGAGTCTTATGGACTTTTATATCTCTATTAAAAGCACCATCCCTGGCATACAGACAGAGGCTCTGTAAATGGCTAACTTCAGTAGAATAGGCTTGACTGAAGCCCTCCGACAGGGTGTCATGAATATATCTGTCCTACAGAGGGCAGTCAATCCTAGAAAATAAGATTCATGGGAAGACTTGGCATCATTCTACAGCCTGGTGGTCCTCCACACATCCACAGCACTGTACATGGCTGTCATTTTTAATTCAGGAAAACTGCGTGTGGCCAAATGCAACATTTACAAAAGCTAGCAGCGCGAACAGAGCGTTAATTTATGTCTCACAGTATGACGAATGGATGGTGCTGTTCAGCTGATCAATGCGGTCTATATTGTAGTACCTATGGATACAAGCTGGATTTGGTGGGGACATTTGTTAGTGTGGGGACCCCAGCTCAGAGGGGTCCAGAGGGTAACTGGCTAAAGCACTGACAGGGACCAAATTAACCTTACAGGTCTTTAACTCAGAGAGTGTACATTGTACAAGTATAACCATATTCACCCAAATGGACAGAGAGCATTAAGTTAACACTGCAAGGATTTTACAGTATAGATTGTGGTCCCCACAATCTATAAAAGGTCATACCAAAAGGAGTCCATGGCCTGGCTCAGGGGCCAGGCCAGGGGCAGTGGATCAGGGGTAGAGTGGCCGGTAGAGCAGCCGGAATAGCAGCGACCAAGGTTCGCAGTTCGATCCCGGGCTCCCCAAGTTAGTATCGAAGTGTCAAGACACTGAACCCCTGATTGCTGCCGATGTGCAGGTTGGTGCCTTGCATGGTTTCCACCGCCATTGGTGTATGAATATGTGTAAGAATGCATGAATAGTAATGCAGTGTCAATCTAGGTAAAGCGCTTTGGATATAAGTGCTATATAAATGCACCATTTACCATTTACATAAGGCAATTCAAAGGATTGAGACTCACCGATAATAATGCATGCTGTGAATCATCCAGTATTACCTCCTGTTACACAACCTGCTCCACACGCTGCTGGGGTGTCACAGTCACACAGAGACATGGCAGTCAGATCACGGTGTGATACCATTACCAACATTGTGACACACATATGGTTTGATATGCCACGCAGGCACCACACAGGCACCACGCAGGCACCACGCAGGCACCACGCAGGCACCATGCAGGCATGCCTTTGAGTGTGTATAGACAAAAGGAGGGCATGAGGAACAGTTGTGATGGGCTCGGGTAAGTGTCCTGGTTGAGACTGTGGAATGAACACACATCTCTGCTTCGGCATTTAAACCACTGCACAACCGCATTACATCACACTTCCTGCACACACACACAACATCCCAGATGCACTGGAGCACCCCAAGGATGTGTGCTGAGCCCTCTCCTCTACTCCCTGTACACGCATGACTGTGCGGCCACACACGCAACTCCAACATCATCCTGAAGTATGCTGATGTACACGACAGTGATAGATAGGTTTATCAACAATGATGAGTCTGCCTACAGAGATGAGTTCTGTTTACTGGCACAGATCATGGACGTTCTCAAAACAACTTAATACCTCAAATAATGAGAAAATGTCTTCTTTTAAAAAATCACTACATTTCAAACATGAGCATAAACTCATCTATCCGACAATTACCGATTAGGTGGTAGAGCTGGCCACCTGGGAATCAGAAGGTTATCGGTTCAATCCCCGCTCCCCCTGGGTTAGTGTCCTTCCTTGAGCAAGACACTGAGCCCCTAAAACATTAGTTCGTTGCCACAACAGAGAGACTGGCATTCATCACAATGACGCATATCGCTTCATTATTGTCCTTTTCTGCTTTCACTGCAATCACATTTATCATCACAACGCCTGTCGATGCTGGTAAAGGTTCTCCAGGATGGCCTGCATGCATCATGCGTGTACTGTTTGTGTGTGTGTGTGTGTGTGTGTGTGTGTCATCTCTGCGTGTACATTTGGTTTCATAAAGCTCTTTGTGGGGGGTAAAATGTGTCTGATAGAAGTCCAGCGTGTGCATTGGGATCTTTTCAGGGAAAGAGACAGCCGGGGGCGTAATTTCCGAGACCACCTGTGGATTCCACAGCGTGTTGGATGCTCTTAATTGTGACGGCACATGATGACCAGTGTCTGTCCGTCATGAACCCTATACTCCTTACAGCAGGAGTCCTGCTGTATCTCAGGAAGGAGCTGTTAGAACACAAGAAACCATGGTCCACTCGTCCCCTTCCCCTAAAATTGTACGTGGGGGTGGGACACTTGGCCGTGGAGATTTACACTTAGCTGTGGAGCTTGTAGATAATTTTCAGTGCACGACACGATGCACAACCAAGTATATAACTCTGGTTTAATGGCCCACGGAAGTCTGACCCAAATGGAGATACTGTTCGTCCACACAAATTAAAATCTGTGTCATTGGGTGAGCGATAGCACACAATCTGCACAGAGTCACCACCAGCATGCTGTTAATGCTCTAGACTAGAGGCAATTATGCCCGTAATTATAACCATTATGGGTAATTACAGTAATTCCTCTAATGCATGAGTCTTTTGACAGCCAGTGTGTTGCACTGCTCTGTGACACACCAGATGACACTTTCAATATACACACTCACTGACAGATACAGTATTATGGAACACTGACCCATAAATTGCTTAACGTGGGACACGATGCTACCAATCACAAGTTGTGTTTCGGGAAGCTGTCAGTTGTAAATGTGCACTTCTAACAATGAAAACAGACCCTTACCAGCAGTGATGGAAGACGCCTACTCATGTTTTACATAAGTGAAAGTATCAATACATACATATACATACATACATAGAAATACTCTGTTACAAATAGATGTCCTAAAAGTACAATATTTTCCTCTGAAATGTAGTGTGGTAGAAGTAAAAGTGCAATAGAAGTAAATACTGAAGAAAGTAAAAATACAAAAATAAAATGCATCACACACACTGAAACATGCAGGGAGTCTGAGATGTCTGATAACTCGTCATTATTCATTGATATTTAATATGTCTGATAGCTCTTCATTAATCCTGGATATTTAATATGTCCGATAGCTCTTAATTATTCCTGGATATTTGAGCCTGATTGGTCAGAGATGGACAACTCTGTGCAGTGACGATCACAATCTCACCGTTAACACCTTGAGGGCCTATTTAATGCATTAATACAATGTGCCCATCGTCAGCAGGCACCTCTAGGCTTGCTGACGATGGATCAGTTTTCATAGCACTTGAACATGACCGTGCACTTGAACATGACCGTGCACTTGAACATTACCGTGCACTTGAACTTGACGGTGATTTACGTCATGGACCCCGATGGTGTTAACGTGCATGGAGGATAAAACTGAGAAAATATTTTTTCATAATCTCACCATTATGAATTCAGTGGGTATTAACATTTCTGTATATCATCTGCTCCTCTTTGTGAACAAAAGGTATGACGGCAATTAATGAGACATTAGTTTTCACTTTCCATGGTCTATTTAACTATTTCATGGACTGACCAGGTCGTTTAGAATTAGGTCACATGAAATTGAACCATGTGTGCAATATAAAATGAATAAACCAGAAGTTATTGGGTTCCATTTCTTGTTGAGAAAAAAGTGATACTAGGAAAGTGTCATTTTCTTTTCTTCTGCGTTGGCTATTCAAAAATAGTAGATCTACAAGCTCCCAGCGTGTCACTTTGTGACACACTTGTACAGCTATATTTGAACATTAATTTTGTGAAACATCTTGAAAGTGCGAGAACTAGTGATTAATAATGGGTCAAAGATAAGACAATAGAGGGTGAGGTGGGCTTGTATGAATACCTGTGTACCGGTAGTTGACTTGGAGATCAGATTACAGACTTTAGCTTCATCTAGCTCAGGATGTGATGGGTGGCGTCACCGATGAGGCTCGAACCACAGACCAGCTCCTCAGTCAGACCCGTTTCTTTTCCGTGAAACCTGTAGTTTGCACAATAAGAGATAGTTTTGTAGTATAGTATGTGAGTTGGTTGTGGTAACACTGCATGCTATTTTATGATAACAATTACAATGACAAAGAATGGTAAAATAGAACTTACCTGCTGCCGGGGCTCAAGTGTGAAGCATCTCTTCACTGTGACTTATTATGCAAAATAAAATAAGTCATGTTACTTATGTATGTTTTCTTATGCAAATCATCATCATACTATAATTCACACTTTTTGCTCTTCCACCTTTTGTGCAAATCTCACAAAACCTACCCATTAAAACACCACAGGCAGCACTTTGATCGGGTTCCAAAGTTAGTGGGAGGGGCCCGTTTCACACCAAATGACACAAATAACGAACGGAATGTCGAATCTACCCCAAATTTTATTCACGTCGGTGGTTTAATCAATGGAGAGCCCAAAGCAATTCCATTTGCATCCATAGGAGGTGCCGCAAATGCGGGATATTACTTTTTGTTGCGTGTGGCCATGCTTTTTGGGGGATAAATCCGCTGTTTGCGATAAGTGTAGCCTACATGCGCTATAGCGAGACAGGAGTCACAGGACAATTCCCTCCCAATCAGTAATGTGATCTATTACATCGCATCACACACACTGTACATCATTTGGTGTTCATATATTCAGAACGGGTAAGGTCTAGTATACAACAATGCAGAGCACACTACAGCATGTTGCATTTCCAGTGGTGGAAAAGTACTCACATTATTTACTTAAGTATCAAGTCCTGTAATCAAAATGTACTTGAGTAAAAGTACAAAGTATTGGCATCAAAATATACTTAAAATACCAAAAGTACTCATTATGCAGAATGTCCCATTTCACAAAATTTAAAATTTATTAAAAATAGTAGATAGCAGATCTACAAGATGTGTGCTTGTAGATAGCCAAAGTTTAAATGGGGCTATATTTAAATAATAATTTAAAAAGTAACTATTAACTCAGTACAATATAAGTTTTAAAAAATACCTCAATTGTACCACACCTAGGTACTTGAATTGTACCACACCTATACATTGTTTAATTTGTTTCCACTTTGTGGCAGCCTGTATGTTCAAAACTAATTTCCCATTGAGGCGATGACGAAGACATGGTTCGATGGTCTCATCTTAAAACTGTTACTAATTTGTATGAACCGGACGACATGCGAGGTGGTTTGAGGCCAAATGAAATGTGTGATTACGTTAGGGCTGCTGCTAATTTAATGTCTTCTTGCACTCATTTCCTCTTCTCAGAAGAATACTGTGAAGCAACACAGAAAGGGTGAAAAGAGAACAGCCTTGGAGGCAATTGTTGAAATGACAAAAGGAGAGGATTTTGAGTTCGACAGATAATTTTGTGGCAAAGTAACAATGAGAAGAAAAAACAAGAGCAACTAAACTCAGAGCTTCCGAAATGTGAGCAAACTAGCTCTTTGAAAACAAATTAAATATGCAAATCACTTGGTTGAAGTGCTGGTTTGAAAAGTATACGAATAAAATAATAAACCTGCACACTCATATGCTCCAATGTAATTGAATGACAACGTTTCGAGCAAAGGCTTAGTCTTGATCGGGTCAAACTGGCCCATAATAATGGTGCCATTCATTTCTGTTCAGGCTGTGGACAGTTCAGAAAACCAAATTAGCATGCTACTGTATAACAAAGCTATTGGTTCTCACGTTAATAAGAAAAGTTTAAAAAACCTGCCTATTAAATGATGATGTCACTGGTATACTATATGAAGATATAGGTTGGAAATGGGTGAAGTGGTCTTTTAACCACTGATCTGGTAACAATATGGCACAAAACAGAAACAGCGGCCTGATAAATCAGCACAGTACATCAAATATATTCAACTACGTCTAAAGGCTCATACATAGTCTGGATTTTCGGTGGTTAGGTGACCACCGAACTACAACATTACGTCACGAGCCACGGTGAAGAGCAAACCACCACCACCACCACCGCCCCAGCCCTTCTCTCTGTTTTTACTCACCACCGCTCAATGTTATTTCAGCTCCGGTGGTCACCTCACCACCGGCCTTTAGTCTACATCTGTACGACAAGAGAAAGAATGAAGAACCAAATCCGTCAAGTTGTTTTGATAAAGTCCATTTTATTGAACAGAATGAAAATGAAAATTCCCCCAAAAGGTAGTGTTAGAATGTGGTTCTTCATGTTAAAGCATTGACGCTCAACTGATAAAGTGCACTTTCAGTTGACCCGGCTCAGCGGAGAAGGAAGGGCTCTCCATCGCCCCTCCTATTCTCTCCTCACCTCTCGCAGCAGAACACAACCTGCTGCGGTCCCCCACAATGCATTGCACCCGAGGTCTCCTAGATCAACCCCATCTCACAGAAATACGCCGAAATGGCACAGAATTGCAATTCCGTGCATACACCCCTAATAATCCCCAAAATCCATACATATTGCACGACTACCGTTTTGACCCCGACGGAGACAAGGCTTTCACTAGTATGGAAGTGCTATTTCATCGTGACTGGGATGAATCCCTTTGACATTATTTACTATTCTGTCCATATCGGGTCTCAACTCTACCGAACTTCACAACGCTCGACACGGAAACTCTCTGCCTTTTAGGGCCGCTCCGTAGTGTCTCCCGTGGCTCAAGTTTGGTAGAGACGGCGCCCCTCCGTCATCGTCTATGGGGAGGATTTCAGTGTCATATGGACGGATTTTGGGGTTTTCTAGGCGCGTATGTACGAAATTGCAATTCTGTGCTATTTTACCATGTTTCTGTGAGACTGGGTAGCCTAGGTACAGCGACATCACATTGAGATATACACTGTTATGTAGGTCTTTGTATATTGAGACATATAAAGAGCATATCATTGCCATCGGGCGGTAACCTTATATCGCCATATTTTCAATATTTTATTTTTGGCTAAATGAAATTTCCTGAAAAGTTTAACAGTATTGGACATACAAGGTTTCTGCCCCAAGGCAACGAAATCGTCTGTCGGGTGGAAATGTCCAAAATTCAAATATAGCAAAAGTATCAGATCTACCAGCTTGTAGATCAGCTACTTTTGAAGCTTTTGTGTTATGCTATAGAATGATCAAGTATGGCATTAATTTATTAGTGTATATAGACCACTTCAGAAGTGCAATGACTGGGGGTCCCGGTGAGTGCGTGTGCATAAGTGTTAATGGAAGATCATAGCGTATATTATGTAGACACAGACAGCATGTCTCCGTTCCCACCCCGTTAACAAAGAAGAAAAGACGAGAAAAACAAAAAGTTCTGTTGCGGTTTACTCTTCTCTCCCATGGCTTGGTTCAACCCGACACCAAACAGCATCCCTGACGCCATGGATTGTTAATTGCTTGATGATGATGATGCCATTGATTATGTATTTAGCTGATTGTAAAATAGCACAGTACTTCTTTACATGGATAATTTTTTGTCAAGATTTAAGCTAAAACCTTGGTAGACAAACACCTTCTCTCTTTAGTATTTCACGCTCCCGATTTTAGAAAAATAGCATTGTATTTTCAGGAGTCTTTTCTACGTCTACGTATATATATGTACACGCGCGTGAATTTACAAAGACAGTGTTTGTGTTAACTCCAGGTCATTAGCGGCTTCTCCAGTTTGGCACGTATTCTTCTCGACTTAAACCAGTGACTGAGACAACGCGATAAGACAGCATACATGAATATCCTTAGGAACATAAACCCTAGCGCCCATATTCAGGCATATCAATATCATATCATTATAGGCAAATGTTCTGCAGATAGCCGATCTACAAGCTCGCAACCTAGATGGGCTATTTTTTACTACAATATTTTGTGTGGACGGGGAAAAAGGAGACCACCATGTATAGACCCCTGGATTAAGTAGGCAAGTGACTGGGCAAGGTTGCATCCAATGAACAGAACTTAAGTCCTAAGTTAATATGAATCTATATTCTGTAGATCATTTCTGGCCCGGACGGCTGGCGTAGCTGTCCAGGCAGCTAGGCTGCGTATCATTGCATCTGTATCCGTATTGTCCTATCTGGCATAAAAGCCACAAAAAAATCGTCAAAATGACATATCATCTGATCCAGTCAACAGTGACTCCATCTGTAAACACAGATACAGAGAGATGTATTACCTTGTGTTGTCCTTGCTTACTGTACGTCACTCTGGTCGTTGTTAAGAACAACTGCCAAATGCCTAAATTGTACAGACAAGTCAGACATTAACTCACTCAATGGACAACAATAACCCAGCATTATTATTCCCATTGTCTTCTTCAAAGGCAGGCATGCTATTAACTTATGTTGAATTATAATTTATCAGGTTAACATTTTATACCAAAACATCGACGATGTTGAATTAATGTTAAATGTAAGCATAAATATAAACAAACATTCAATGGATGCACTGATAAGGATAAGTCGTTCATTATACAATATTAAATTATATTAAAATGAATTCATTGATGAATTCAAATCAGTCTGCCATTGCAAGGAGACGCTTACATACATGCTTACTGCTTAGTAGTCCATTTTAGAGATACGTTATAGCCATTTTCTGTGGTGCACTTTTACTTTTAGTAATGTTCAAGTCTTGACTTAAAAGCCATTTACAGGTGGTGCAACCCCGCCCCATGACTCACATTTTGCCCCCACCCCAAATTCTGTCTCATCTACAAACACGTGGAGACACGACCACAAAACAACTAAATCCTACCTCTACAACTTACTCTGTTTGAGATGGGACGTTTATTTCTGGGACAAGCAGAATGTCCCTAAAAAACGAGAAGCAGTTGTTTAATGTGGCCCAGTTACACCGCAGAGGGAGGGTGGATTGGGGGACAGTAACACATGCTTGCGGCTTCACGGGAGAATCTAACTGGAGGTCGTTTGTGTGTGCAGACTCACAGACTGTGCACATTTCACACAGACACTGACGCAACACTGAACACTAAAAAACTGGGACACACGGTTTGCGTCTTCCCATAGAATCAGGTGTCTAATGAGGGCTTACAAAGCGATGAAGATCTTTTCCGCATACAAAGCACTCGGACATTGGAATGGAATTTTTTAAATTGCAATGGTCAAAACAGTGGCATTGACATACATTGACGTAAAATATTATTTAAAAAAAAAGAGAGGAAAGGAAATGGAATGTTAAGAGCGACATGCGACCAGCGTATGCTGCGGTGCTGACACTACAGTAGGGCTCGTTTGCACATGAAGGGTGACAGTCTCCTTGTGCATGTACAGTACTTCATTTATTTCGCGAGCCGGAAATAGACGATCTACAAGAACACAAGCTTGTAGATTGGCTACTTTCAGAATAAGACCAGCTGGCACTAGGGAGGACGACACCACATTATCTACCTCTACCACAAACACTAGAACAGTGACACTTAATGTTCTATTAATGCACTAATGAATGGACCCTTTTTAACACTCACCAGGGTTAAATTGAAGAGAATGTTTGTAAATGTTTAACCTAAATCCCATTGTTCTGATGCGGGATCTTATAATGTGGGGGAAAGTACCTCATTAACTTCTGTGTAATTCTCCATTATCTTGACACAATCACCTCAAAAGCGTCCTTACGGCATATATTCCATACGCCAAAAGATTCCATTATTGATCACTATTTTGCTGCACACACACAAATGGATCCACAGCATCCACTCTCTCACACCCACCCATCCACATCAAACATGTCCAGCCATAGACAAATCTGTCCTATAAAAGGGTGTATTAAATACACCTCGTCTTTCATCTCTCTCACACACACACACACACACACACACACACACACACACACACACACACTAACAAGCAGTCAACATTACATCTACCAAACGTTAATAAATAAGATAAATAAATAGGGCATTTATAACTTTGGGGTAAAAGGTGTTTCCAGGGGACACTGGTGAGGGCTTCCTACACACACAGTAAAATCCCCAGAGTTTATTTAAGTGTAACCAAATGGACCTTTACCTATTTGTAACTGTGTACAAGTGGCACCAACCAACCCCATTATAAATGGGAAGGAGGATGAATTCTGCATGTTATCCTCATACCTGGATGGAATTGGATTGGTCCAGGACCATTTTATACACTCTCATTGTTAAATGAACACAGTCTGTACGCTAAGAAGGAAAACGACACCTATTTGAGAGGACAGACGACAACTTTGACAATGTAACAAAGATATTCTCTCCGGGTCTTCTACCATTTCCCACCCGCGCGCCGCTCACCAGACAGCTATCGTAGTAGTTCCGAATAAGAAACGAGGCCCGGTTGAAACTTGAGATGGCTTAATGTTAAAAAAAACAAAAACAAAACACGCAGAAATGGCAAGACGCGCCAAACCTTTCATATCCTGGCGCGTAGTTCTACAGCGGGGCACAGACGAGACACGAGACGGGGTCGAGGATAGCCCTAATGAGAGGAGAGGTGGCAGGTGTGGAAGTGAGATCTTTATCTACATAAAAGCCCGATTTAGACTTAGTTGCACGCCAGCGTCACAAACCTAAAATAACAGATATACAAGTTCGGAACGCGTCGGAGGGCTTGTAAATCGGCAGTTTTAGGCATAAGAGATGACGAGAACCGACACCTGACAGCAGCCAAGTTCCTTCAGCCCAAGCATGGCTCTCTCTCGATAGCCACAGGTAGAGTGACCCCTGGTGGGCTGTTGAGGGAAAACAGAAGGAGGGATACTCCGCTCCCTTCTGCTCCTCGTCTCCGTTGTCGGTGAGAGAGAGAGCACTTGTTGCTTTTGCTTTTCTAAAGTGCAGTCAAAATGCAGGTGATGGAAGGGGGTTGGGGTTTCAAGAAGAGTGACTTTATGGTCTTCCCAGCAAGCCGAGCGGCGCCGGGAGGAAAGACAGAGGGGGAGGGGGGGATGGAGGAAATGAAGTGCATGTTACACCCGGGAGGCAGGCTTTGGGGAGAATGTTATTGGCACTGTGTCTCGTGGCAGCGGCAAAGAGGTGTGGGTTTGGGATAGAAAGGTCACTCCCTGGACTGGTAGAAGAGGATGTATCCAGACTCAGAGAGGTGTGGGTTTGGGATAGAAAGGTCACTCCCTGGACTGGTAGAAGAGGATGTATCCAGACTCAGAGAGGTGTGGGTTTGGGATAGAAAGGTCACTCCCTGGACTGGTAGAAGAGGATGTATCCAGACTCAGAGTTCTTGGAGATGTCCGAGGTCAGACCGTAAAACTCCTCGATAGCCTGGGCATCGATTTTCTGCAACAGGAGGAGACAAGGGAGAGGCGCTAAATGTCAATGAAACCAGCTAATAGCATGGCTTCTACTGAAGAGACCACAACAGGGGGGAGAGAGACAGAGAGAGAGACAGACAGACAGACAGACAGAGAGAGAAACACAGAGATAGAGAGAGAGACAGAGAGAGAAACAGACAGACACATACCTCTACAATGTCATCATCAAACAGCAGCCAGAAGCCGTGACTCTTCACGATAGTGATGTAATGTCCCCTGTTGGGTCCGCTGAGGGAACACAAGACACAAGTGAAGGTGTGATGCTTCTTATGTATTTATTTTTTGCATTTGCTCATTGTAGCACTTTGAATTTTAAACTCGTTATAAAAGGCAAAGGAAATGACATGTTGTGAGCTTGTCTTGTTATTTTCACTTTTGGGGTAAAATTATTATAGTGAAAGCACAAGTTCTGAGCTGTCAGAACTCAGGGTTTGTGGCCTCCTGAACAGGGTTTAAATTAGCCCAATAAGCTCTGAGAAACGTATCTGAAACCGAGCCACAGCATATTAGGGAAACAAATCCAGAACCTGTGGAATATGTTACATGGCACCGCACAGTTCAACAAACAACAACATGGCACTGCGCGGTTCACTTACCGGTAGTTCATGTCGAAAGTCATTAGGAACTTGAAAAGAGCCATTAAGAAATCCAGACAGATTTCTCTTAGCTTCACAGACAAAATAACCACATGGGCTTGCTGCAGTCAATACAATACTCCAGGGCTCAAGACTAACTTTTTTCACCACCGTCCCGGAACCGTCCCAAAATGCAATTTGAACCGTCCCGAAGTAAATGTATACCGTCCCGGGATTTTTTTTACAAAAAGCACCACTCAAATTGTGAAATTAATAAAATAAAGGTAAACCAAACATACAAGTGTCAAAAATAAGTATATACCAAAGCAAAGTAAATAAAACAAATCAACTTCAAACTAAATAATTGAAGTTAAAACCAACAAGTGTCCCCGGCAGTTACAGTATTCCTATTGTAATAGAAATACAATTAAGCCAAACAAATAATGTACTGCATGTATTGAATACATGCAGTACATTAATTGTTTGGCTTCATGTTTCTTCTGTAGATACACTGATTTAGTCAAAAATAGGGCTTGGTTAAAAATGTTAATCGAATGAATCAGAGGCTTTGTAATTAATTATCTAAATTAATCACATTTTAATCGCATATCAATATTCGACCTGAGAACAGTGATTTTTATTTTCAAATGGATTTTGTTATTTTGGTGTAGGCTACTTAACAAGACCAACAGATAACGTGCAGCAATGCAGGTATATGAATACTCAAATGTCTATTACATGGTTGGCATGAGAAAACAAATAAAAACAACTTTATTAGGGGGAATACTAAGACGAAGGATCAATAAATAATAATAATAAATACAATCAATAAAAACTGTGGAATGAGAGCGTTTTGGTTTTGGGGTGTGCATTCCACAGTGTTGGGGCAGCAATTCCAGAACAATCTGAGCATTAGAAAACATCTGTTGCTTCAGATGATTATATATACCAACATATTATTTAATGTCGACGCCAGCTAGCAAGCCTAGCATGGAAGCTAACGTTAAACGTTGGTCCCATGTCCCCATGGGACCTTTCTGTGGCACACAACCATGGTCTTATCCACGCTTCCAACCGATAGTTTTTCAATCTAAATGTCTCATCCACGGGGCAAAAGCAATATAATTCCTATGATTCCGTTGGGTGAATGTAGTGTGTGCGTTGTTGTTGTTGTCAACGGGAGGACAGAGCATTGGTTGACGGCACGGCAAATTCTCATGCTGCTCATGGCTGCACACGAAATGCGCATTTTCAGTGTAAAAACTCCTCTCGTCCCGAAACCGTCCCGGATGAGATACATTTACGTCCCAAATAGATATTTTACAGTCCCCGGGACGTCGGGACGCCGTTAATCTTGAGCCCTGCAATACTCACTAATGCAATAGTTATCAAACCCCCAAATTTGATAAGATATTTTGCCGCGGACAAAATATGTTTTGTGCGAGAGGACAAGTTTTATGTAAAAGAAAATAATCAAAATTATTCAACAATATTTTTAATGGCAAACATAAAAATGGATATAGGGTTAGGGTTTATAATTAGTGCAGCAAATAGCCATAACAATCGTTCAGTTTGTGATAAAAGCATGAAATTTGGTACACTTGTAGCTAAAGATATTTAAAAAAGATTTAGATGTGGAGGCATCTTGAATTTTCATCACGGCGCCCATGGCAGCCATTTTTCAAAATGGCCGCCAACAACAACTGTTTTCTCATGAGTGATGGATATAATATGATATTTCAGACTTATTTACTATACCTAGTACTTGGTAAATGTATTTAGGATTTTTTTTAATTGTCTTTGAATATTCAAGATGGCCGCCGTTTTTCATGATGGCAGCCGTCACTTATATGACGGTCTGATACGAGTCATTTTTTATGATGCAGAATTCAAATTTGGAACTTTGGAATTGGCCAGAAGCTTGCTTCTACCTCACAACTGAATAAGACCACTGTTTATTTTAAGATGGCAGCCATATGGCCAAAAACTTAATTTTAATTGAAAGAAAATAGAGCTATTATCTATTTTGTTGTACTTAAAATGTTGGTCTAATAAACAAGAAAATAAACAACTGAACCATTTGATGAATGGAATCTTAATAGAGTGGATCTTGAAGCACAACCAGGGCACACTGGTGACACCACTGCTGTGAAACTCAGCATGGGGTTCAGAGCCAGCTAAATACACTAAACTTAATTATGCCATATTTCTTCTGTAATTAATGTGCTGGTTGTGGTGATAGTTTAGTGGTAGTGTAGTTTAGTTTCCTAAATGCTATCTAATGTTAGCCCCATCTACTTAATAGTTTATATATTTAGATGTAGTTAGATAGCCGCACCTGAATGGACAGGATGTGCCAGCGCGGGAGAGCCGAGCCAAGGGTAACAGGGCTTTATATGACTTTCATATAGTTACCCGGATGGTGTACAGATCGCACAGGAATTGAATGGTACTGGATGAACGATCGGGCTAGGTGTAGGGTAATGTTCTTATCCGAACCTAGTTGTATCCCATACTTGAATGTGTTTTCCTGTAGTAAAAGGTGGTAAAAGGATAGCCCCTCGGCCTTTATTGCAAACGTTCGAAAACAGCAAAGAAATTCCAACGTGTGAATTTTGATGGTCAAGGACCATCAACTTCTTGCACAGTCAAGACTGACTGGAAGCTCTGTATTATATGCCAAGAACACACGTCAGAGGCATTGAGATGTCCTAGGCAGAACACGCGAGCAGACAAGGGGAGTGGATACACTTCACTTGCAGAGCATTTAATCCAGTTTAATGAACTTGGCCAGCTCCCTTCAACATTTCCAATTGGAAGACTGGATGAGGGTCATGGTATTGAAGCAGCCATGGTGGCGAACAAAGCTCAATTCCATCATACATGCAGGTTGAAGTACAATGAAACCATGTTGAAAAGGGCAGACAAGCGAGCATACAGTGAAAGTCCTGATCAACAGTCAGAATGTAAACTCAGAAGGTCCCAACCAAGTCGGACTCCTGAAACGATACAGGACATCTGTTTATTCTGCAGACAGCCTGCTGGCAATGAAGGCCTTCATAGTGCTGAAATGTTTCGAGTAGACAAACGGGTGCGCGCTGCTGCAACCCTACTACAAGACACAGAATTACTTGGGCGACTTAGCGCTGGGGACATGATGGCCATTGAAGCCAAGTATCATGCCAGATGCCTAGTAGGTCTCTATAATCGTGCCAGAAAGGCTAACTTAGAAGGTCTTGAAGATCATGGCCAGGGACATGCAGCATCAAACTCTGGTGTTGTGTTTGCCGAGTTGGTGCTTTACATAGAAGAGGCCAGACAACATGATGGGTCAGCACCTGTATTCAAACTAGCAGAACTTTCCCAGCTCTACAAGTCACGAATGGAGCAGCTCGGAGTAGAGGTTGATAACAGAGTTAACTCTACACGTCTGAAAGAGAGACTTCTTGCCGAGTTCCCTGATTTGCGAGCTTACACTAAGGGAAGAGATGTCCTGATGGCCTTTAAAGACGACATTGGCACTGCTCTTGCCAAAGCCTGTGAGCACGATATCAACAACGATGCTATGCACATTGCACGTGCTGCACAGATTGTCCGCCGTCACATATTTGGTGAGGCAAAACCATTTAATGGTTTTCCTGAACAATGCAAAGAGGACTCTGTGATAAAATGATGATTCAAACGGTTGATACTGATGTTGTGGTGCTAGCTGTGGCAGTAGCTCAAACCCTACAGCCAGAAGATGAGCTTTGGTTGGCTTTTGGAACTGAAAAGAATTTCCGATACTTATCAGCCCATGGAATTGCAGCAGGGCTAGGGCCTGAGAAAGCGCTTGCACTACCAGTGTTCCATGCATTGACAGGTTGTGACACTGTGTCAAGCTTTGCTGGCCACGGGAAAAAGACTGCGTGGGCTGTATGGGCTGTGTTTCCTGAGCTTACACATGCCCTGTTGAAACTGTCTTCAGCCCCAAATGACAAACCACAGGAGGTAATGACCACAATTGAGAGGTTTACTATCTTACTCTATGACCGAACCAGCACATATACAGAAATAGATACGGCAAGGAGGAAGTTATTTGCAAAGTGGCACAATGTACAATCAATCCCTCCGACCAAGGCTGCCCTAGAAGAGCATGTCAAGAGAGCAGTATACCAAGGAGGCCACGTGTGGGGTCAAGTGCTGGTGTCAACACCAGAACTACCTTCACCATGTAAATGGGGCTGGTCAAAGACATCTGAGGGGGACTATGAACCCTTCTGGACATGTCTACCAGATGCAGGCCAGTCCACTCCTGTCCTGAACTTGTCTCTTGCAAATGTAAGAAGGGTTGTGTTCGAAAGTGCAAGTGCAAAAAAGCTCAGTTACAGTGCACAGCCCTCTGTTTCTGTGAAGGCGAGTGTGAATAGTGTTCCCTGCTATATACCCTATGTTTGGCCTCACTAAATGAGTCTTGTGAGATAGAAGGCAACATCTTAGAAATTCTAAAGTTTCTAATTCAGATTCTGCATCAAGTATAATGCATAGTTCAACACAGAGATCATCCATATCTAAAAAATGGCGGCCATTTTGAATTTTCAATGAAAATGTTCAATTATCAAAAAAACACATTACCAAGTACATATTGTAAGTAAATTCAACTATTTTTTTCAGCAATATCATTTTATATCCATCACCCATTAGAAAACAGTTGTTGCTGGCGGCCATTTTGAAAAATGGCTGCCATGGGCGCCATGATGAAAATTCAAGATGCCTCCACATCTAAATCTTTTGGTAATGCCTTTGGCTATAAGTGTACCACATTTCATGCTTTTATCACAAACTGAACGATTGTTATGTATTCAGGAGCTAAGCAGCCGCACTAAATGGACAATAAACACTAAGTAGTTAAAATGATAGTGATGCATTAGATAATTGACACAGGGGTGTAAAATGAGTTACAAAAATCGTGGGATAAAAATGATAGTGATGATAACCACTTTCCACTTTCCCCACCGACCACTAGATGGCGCTATTGGCTCAGAGAGCCACGGTTTTCAGGCCACACAAGCAACACCACCACCGGGAACATGGAATCATTTCCGGGGCAGAGGGCAGATACTGTTATTTTCATCATAAGTGTTCGGAAACGGTCCCGTGAGGTCGCGATGCTTTTTTACCGACCTCCAACAACATGGATGTTTTGTATGATCACCTCAATCTGAGCTCAATTCCAATACATGTTTTTTGGATCGCCGCTAGCCCGGGACCCGATAATGAAAAAGAATCGATGATGTTGACACCAAGAGCCGGTAAAAATCACTATAAAACCTTATCTCGGCGACGATGTCGTCCTAGGGCGATCTACGAGCATATTATTTATCTCGTCCAATGTCGCCCTTGGTTGGGATGGAGTTAACACATTTTGCTAAGGACCCCTGGGGGTCTTTCAGATCCAATGCACTAATGTATAACAATCAATAATTACCAGTCAACTATGGCTGGTGCAGCATTAGTGCAGGGGAGATCCATTCAATATGGTACAGTGCGTGTGTGTGTGTGTGTGTGTGTGTGTGTGTGTGTGTGTGCACATATTATGCAATAATTCTGTTCACACAAAAAAAAAACCCCACAAAAGCTTAGAATATAGAGATAAGAGGTTTTTGCCCAACAGCAACAAACATGACAGACATGCTCTACCGCAAAGAATTCATCATGTGTGGCGTCACCAAGCAGCAGTACAGCCAGAAGCAGTGATGTAATCACTCCAGCTCCATGTGGCCAGACTGTCTACGACATATCTATATGATGTAACATTTGGAGAAGGTTTCAGCCCGATCCGAACCCCATTCACACTTCCATCCATTATAAGATTAAAGTGAAATATTTCATTATAAAATATCAATCAATCAAGGACTATAAAATCACACCTGTGTGAAGTGAGGGGCGCTCATATCATCATACATCAACATCTCACTCTGGCCAATTTCAATTTGCGTCTTCACTTCTGTCATCAATGTCAAAACTAGTCATAGGAAATGGTAGCAAAACTATGTTTGCGTTTACACAAACACTCAAAACTGGACATAGGAGAGTGCAAATTGAATTTGGCAATGATCAGCCATCGGTTTGCTAGAGTAGCTCCAGAGTCAGTCAGACAGAGACAGACACACAGACCCTGTTATTGACAGCTGGACAAATCAGACGGCCAGCGTCTTCCCCCTGGCGATAGCGTTTCCTCCAGGATGGATGGGGAAGACTCGGCTATGATTGGCTGAGAGAGGACCACGTTTAGCTTCACGTGATAAAACGATTACGGCCTCGACATCGGAGATCGCGAGCTTGTCAACTGTCAACTGTTCAACGCGGGCACTCGCACACCTGGCAGCTCGCTTGGGGCGCAGCTCACAAGCCTCGAGGCTGCATGGTCAGTGCGCCTGATTTAAAGGACCACTTCACCACTTTTCAACTTCTCTTCCTATAATTGGTCCCAACTAATGTTCATGATAAAATACCACAATTTTTTCCTATTCAGTCTGTGTCTCATAGGAAGGCTGTGGGCAGTTCAGAAACCTGTCCACCAGTGACATCATCGATGGTGAATCCAAGCTATCCAAGCTAACTTTTCCTGAAAAGTTGCAATGCATAAGTTGAAGCCATCGTTCTCACGATAATAGAAAATCAAAATATATTTTAAAACAAATCTTGTTTAAAAACAAATCTGCCAAATGATGTCACTGGTGGACGGGTGTGTCCGAACTGCCCAAAGCCCTCCTATGAGACACAGACTGAGTAGGAAAAAATGGTGGTGTTTTATGAAGAACATTAGTGAGGACCAATTATATGAAGAGATGTTGAAAGGCCCCGACGGACTGAAAGTCAGAGGAGCACAAAATCAAACGCATCAAGTGCAAGAACGCTTTGTTGGTGGTCAGAGTGCACGCTTAACAGTGAGTCAGGAGCTCTGTGCGTCACATTCACCAACACATTCTCACTACCAACATGTCAGAGTGCAGGGACAACAAGACGAGAGTTATCAATGAACCACTCTCCTTTCAATGAAAGGAGAGTGGTTCAATTAACTTGTGAATACCTCTGCGCTATTGACGAGTTATGTAACATCTTTGGAATATCTTCTTCACTCAGTCCCAGCACAATAGTACAGGCACCCCTCCCCCCCTCCGCCCATAGACAAGTTTAGTATCACGGCACATAAGAACTGTGTTCCAAAAACAAACAAATGAGCCCAGCAGTTTGACTCATATATGGGTATGAAATGGGTATGGGCAAGACAACCACCGATTCAGAATCGGGGATGACGATGGGGTAACAAAAAACAGCACCCCCACGTTGAGGGGTCTGGTGGTGAGCGTACCTGCCACAGTGGACCACCACGGCCACCAGGTCGTACATGCGGTCCAGGTTGACGGCGTCAGCAGATGTGTTGAACAGACGCAGCTCCAGAGGGAAGACCACACGGTACGACAGCTTGGTGTAGCGATGCAGCTGCTCCATGTACTTAAACCTCTTCAGGTGCAGCGCCAGGATCATCGGCAGCTTCTTCACACGCATTCTACACATGCACGCACATGCACACACACACACACACACACACACACACACCTTTGTACTACTATACCAGTAAGACGCCTGAGGTCGCATGCACGCATCCGCCTGGGTGACAGCAGACTGCTGGCGCTTTGGAATGGGGGGTCGGATCAACATATCTGTCTGGGTGACAGCAGACTGCTGGCGCTTTGGAATGGGGGGTCAGATCAACATATCTGTCTGGGTGACAGTAGACTGCTGGGCGAGCGCTGGCGCTTTGGAACGTGCCTGGGTACCGGGTACCCATTACAATAATTCAATTTAGGTTCTCTCTATTGGTTCCCACGGACACGCAGTCACACAATATTTATTTATTTTCTTCTCTTAATAGACGCGCAGGGAACAGAGCTGATCTACAAGCCTACATCGTGTTGCATCAGCGACGAGTTGTGGGCTTGTGGCTTGCAGAGGCGGAGCTATCTCTTTCTTCTCTTAGTTGTCGAGGAGTCTAGAGACTCCCCCCCCCCCCCCCCTTCTTTAGCGATGCTAATTTGCCCAGTCAATCGTGTGTGTTGCTCTCAGATCTCAGATATGCTTTTATTTGTTATTGGTAATAGGAGAAGTAGCCTACAACAACACTATTGCCCTGTGGAAATACAGAATAGATATTATATAGATATTATATTTAAAATAATCACTATATTATCCACAAATGGCTCAATAATATACTATTCATTATACATGTCTTAAATTGACATTGAACTTTTTTGTTAAATAAACGTTTGACCTCTTATTTAGGTTATTTTATACAATTTTGGAACCGAAATAGGGAACCGTTAAGAACCGGAATCGATAAGCAGAACCGGAACCGGATTCGCAAAAATCCAAACGATACCCATCCCTAGTCATGACAAGCATTTTGAACTCTCCAAAAAATCGGCAAGAACTATTATTCCGACTCGGCGTGGGTGTGTGTGTGACTGACCGTTTCTGTGCTTCCTGCTTGCTGCAGCACGTCTCACAGTAGTATTTGTATTCGCTGCACAAGGTCTCTGTGTTGCTGAAGTCCCTGTGGAGGAGAACAAAGCCTCGGTTAGGATAGAGCAGTGATTCAACCTTCCTCATTTCAACCCCAAGTTTGATATACGTTAGGCCAGTGTTTCTCAAACAGTGACTTATATATCAATAGGTTTTTCTTTAAATAAAAAAATATAATTCTACAAACTTTTAAAACAAATCTAGGATATTACACAATTAAATAATAATTATAATTAAAAAAGGTGCTAGAGTGCCCAGTTTACTCTGAAAAGCCCCACCTTCCATTACCCCCAAAACCAGGAGGCATAATATTATTCCGTTACTACCTCACGCTGTCACATCTGATCTCTCTATATTTATCATTTATATTATCATTTATATTCCAAACGAGATGCTTGATTAAGTCAGAATTGAGGACAGAACATTGCCGTTTTGATCAAAATTACCTAAATCCAGGTTCCATTTTTACACTCTCAGAGTTACAGCCCAATAAGGGTCCATTTGGACACCGGGTGTTACCCCCGGAACAGACGTGTAATAAGTATAATTCAGGCTTCAGCATCATAGAAAAAAGGGAGGACAGTGTGGATAAATAGTGGGTCATGGCCTACCTGAGACAGTGTGGATAAATAGTGGGTCATGGCCTACCTGAGACAGTGTGTAATTGATGTGTTCTGCTCCACATCCACAGACAGGTCCAGAAAGTCCTCATCTTTGCTGCTCACCTGTTGAAGGGAGAAGATGAGACCTTTATTGATCCCGCGAGGGAAATTAAGGCAGCTGAGAGCAAGAAAGGTACTGTAAACACAGCAGGGTAAAAGATGTCACACTCAAAAGAAACACCATCAATAATGGCCAAAATATACAACAATATACACCCTCAATAACCATGTCTGATACTGTCCGTGTTGTAATGGACTGTCGTTATGTCAGAGCTACTCTAAGTGCACAGTAATTACTCTATTGAACGTTTACGGCGAGGCTCCACCGGGCACGTGTGACGCGTGTCAAAAAACGAACCGGGGCAATTTTAAAGCAGTCACCGAACGCAACGCATCGCAGGCAGGGGAGCCACCCTTCATTGATTAAAAAGGGAACAATCCCTGAAGGTGACGGATACACAGCGCTGCCGTGTCCAGTGGAGTCCGGCGTTCAGAGTGACCATCGTCAGAAGGGTTTGTGCAGAGATCAAGAACCATCAACAACTGATTGTGTCTAATCATGTGCTATGCACTATGCAGTTATGCCTGCACGGCAGTGATTCTTAGCACAGACACTGAACGGCGGCAGTTTGTAAGTGTATTTAGGACCCATGTCTCGCTCAAGGCCATGCAGAAACTAGATGACGTTCAAGAAGCACACTGGTAGAAAGGAATTGAGCCGTGTTATTTGACAAACTCATGAAGTGCCGAATCGTTAAACTACTACTGGATGGTCAGTAATACAGCATGAGCTTGAATTTGTCAGGAAATCAGTCTGTTCTTCAATTGTAAAGACTCTTTGTGGCGTCTCCACTGTTCGGCTCCCGACTCCACGGCATTCAGAACGAGGCAAACCCAACGCTCGCTTACCGTCTCACAGTTGAGGCAGCGCGTCTCGTTGGTCAGCGTGCCTTGGAAGATGTCGTGCACCCAGGTGGGTTCTGTCGCCGTCGTGGTCTTGTTCTCCGGCTCCGTGTCGGCGGCGACGGGGCCGCCGTTGTTCTTCAGGCGTCCGTTTTGCTTCTCCTGCTTCTTCTCCTCCTGCAGGATGTCGGCCACCGTGTTCAGGAGGTAGTTGAGGAACTCGTGGGCGTCCTGTTGCATGTAGTTGTCGAACAGGTCTGGGGGGGGATTGAACGCACGGTTAAGATGGTAAATGGTGCATTTATATAGCGCTTTTATCCAAAGTACTATTATGCATTACATTCACCCATTCATACACCGGAGGACATACGGCGGAGGAAACCATGCAAGGTATCAACATGCGAGGCCGGGGAATTGACTTATTTACAAAAATTGGGACGTGAAGGGGAGATTTGTTGCTCAGCAACAAAGTCTTTTCATTATTTGCATGCCAGAGGTCTCTTGAGAACTCTGTTATTGAAAAATTCAATAAGAGAAAAGAGGTACCAAGAGGTACCAAACTGCACATCGGAAGCAATTAGGGTTTTCAGTGTCTTGCTCAAGGACAATTTGACACCAACTATGGGAGAGGCTGGCCTCTCTACCGGCCACTCTACCCCTGATCCACTGTTACACCAAGGTACCGGTAGATGGTTTGGGTTGTCACAATTATTACATAATCGTCTAAAATTAAATCACAATTATTTGAGATAATCACAATTATTTTGTCATAATCGTTTCCATGTTGAAAGAAGCAGAAATGCATACAAAAATAATGCAGAAATAGCAGATCTAAAATTTAGAAAAATGCCAGTAATTTCTAGGTAGATTTTAGTTATTTGTCATATTTGCCCAGTGCACCTTTTTATTACGAAGCCAAACAGAAATGTAATTTCTATTCATGATGTTCAAATTTCCAATGTCAAAAACACAATAAACTCGCAATTATTTGTGTGACAATCAATCGTCAACTTAAATGTGTAATCGTGACAGCCCATTTACGGTGATCGCAGAAATTGAAACAAACCGTTGTTTTATCAATAATACAGAGGTCTGATCACACTCCTGTTTCAGACTTGTACGTTTTACCCTCAATCGTCTAATGTTATTGTTTGTTGATTAACACTCAAGTAAGATGCCGACTGCACATCAAATCATCAGCCTCGGATGATAATACAGAGGTCCAATCACACTCCACTCCTGTGCCAGAAATATGGGTGAAATGTGAGAGTTGGGGGAGAGAGAGAGAGAGAGAGAGAGAGAGAGAGAGAGAGCTGACCAAAGCCCAGTCTGAACAGAGATGGGCATTGTTCATTCACAGAAAGAGCTTCCTCTAAGTTGGGACGACGGGAGAACAATCTGCCTCTATTCCACTTCTCCGCTCTGGACGACCTTACCGCCAGCACAAACCTGACCTTCACCCCAACAAACTCACCTGCTACCGGTGCACCGCGACTCGGCTATCTGCCGATGAAACAAAGCTCACACAGCTTCACGTGGAAAAAAAGAATCCTTGTATTCAACCACCACTGACTCCTGCCCTTGCTCTTGATTCCAACTTTGCTCTCTGTTTGGTGGCACTGACCCCAGTAGGAGCAGAATAAGCATATTGTATACATGGTTGCAGGCCGGTGTCACGCAACAGAGTGGAAATACACGCTCACCGTTCTCCTTGCGTAGCCGCGAGATGAACTTCTTGGGCGGGATGACGCCCACCTTCTTTTTCTGCGTGGCGATGCTGTGGAAGAGGTCGGCCAGGCACGTGAGCAGGTTCTCCTTCTTCTTCTGCTGAGCCTTGTAGGCCAACACATTCTCCCGGAAGGGTCGGCAGAAGTAGAGGGCCTGCAGCACCGAGTTACAGTAACATGTGTTTCCAAACTGTGTGTGTGCATGTGTGTGCGTGTGTGTGTGTGTGTGTGTGTGTGTGTGTGTGTGTGTGTGTGTGTGCGTGTGTGTGTGTGTGAGAGAGAGAGTGTGAGAGGGGGGATAGTTTAGGAGGGAATGACACAAACAAAAAACAGAGAGAGGGGGGGGGGGACATCTTCCCGTTAGAGGAACAGAATACAAGTGTTCTACAAAAGCCTTCAAATAGTACCGGCTAAAGTTAACGAATGAAAAAGGACCTCCATTCCATATGTTGCTGTGTTTGTGGTCGTAGCCTGAAGGCAAAACTTCATCCATCAGGTAAGCAAGTGAATATGATCCTTACTCATCAATACTTTGCTCTCAGTGCATCTGGCAGGTGCCTGGGAGGCTTCAGATTAAGAGACTTACTGGCACATCCACAACATCACCACCACCCACCACAAGCTGTTTGCTTCAATAGAGACAGCAATAGAGGACGTGACTCACACTCTGTGTGCTGGTATTTGTTTTGAAACAACAGCCTGGTGCTCTGGACAATGACCTCTGTTATAATGGATGAGAATCATGGGGCTATTTTAGCGGCACTTACGTTGACCAATCCGAAGTAGTGTTCATTGATTGGGAACTGCTCCGGACCAATGTCTTTCTCCAGAGCAGAGGCATTGGTGCCCTGAAAGACAAGGTAAAATAATAAACATCAACTCTTATGCGTTGAATATTAAATAAGTACAGTATGCAAATATAGATCCTCTTCCAGCCTACGCCTTATGTTAATGTTTACTAAGATGGCGCTAAGGCCTCCGCCGCTTCCAGGAAGCTGCAAAACGAATGCATAATTATGGAAATATTGTCCAACCTATCGGCAACAGATTACTGGAACCGGAGGCTTCAAAGCTCTGCTGAAGAGATGAACCCAGACAGTTTATAAGCCCGTCTCATTCAGTGCCATTGATTACTCTATTCCTGTGACAGTTCCTGTGTTGTCCTATGACAACTACATTCCCGTCTATCAGGTTTCATGAACCATTCAATGTGCCAGTACAAAGCATACAAAGTCATGAATACTTTGTTTAAATGAGTCCGGGGGCTGTCTGTCAAGTTAGAAAAGGGGTCATTACACTGCAACATTTCAAGAGTATTTAACATGAATGTGGCACACACCACTTATCTCTTGACAGACCCTTTTTACATTTCAGAATTCAAAGCCTCTTAGCTTTGTCAATCTTGTGAGGCACTGCTTTGTTGAGGAACACAAGAGACACTTAGACGGCTTTGACAGCCAATGACCGTTATTTCTCTGAGTCGAAACAAACCCCTGAATACCTCTTTGTTCCGTTTACAGTACACTTTGAACCCAAGGTTATGCATGCATGCATGCATGCATTGCACGTGTACACTTATGTCTGGATCTGGCATGCACACATCACATTCACAAGTACACACAAATGCACAAATACACACATCATTTCAACTTACGGTAGTTAAGATCATGATTTAAAAAAACTTAATTGGGTAACCAGTAACCACAGACTTAAAATAAAGTTACTTTCATTATCCACTCGAGCCGCTACACAAAAACATGCATGACAATGATGACAGTATTGAGTTGACATGATAGGAGTAAGTAACAGTCAGTCAGCTTAAGGCACATGAAATAACCTAAAGTCTCTGACTTCCAGTCTCTGGCCACTGATAGTCTGAGGGGAGATGCTCAAACTCCAATCAATCCAGACTGTTATAGGTGATGTAAATAAAAGCACTGGTTTAAACGTGTGGTGGAAGTAACAATACTCAAGTACTATACTTAAGTAAAATGTTTAGGAACTTTTTACTTTCTTCAGTATTTAATACTTTGACCCCACTACATCTCAGAAGCAAAATGTTAGTTACTTTGTAGTTGTTTATTATTACAAAACACACTAACCAGTAACCACTGTATATGCAAGCTCACAATGTGCCACATCATCTGCTATTTTCAAAAGATTGTGAATTGTCAAATGGGACATGCTGTACAATGAGTACCTTTACAAGAATATTTTGATCCTGATACTTTTGAGCACTCGTATATTTTTATTATTTTCTTAAATACGTTACTTATATTATAACAGAGTATTATTATCTACATTGCAGTATTGATACTTTACTCAAGTAAAACATGTGAGTATGTCTTCACTGTGTAAAAGTGGCCCTGGGTTTCCAGAAGGCTGAGACACTGTGATGACACTGATGATGATGATCATGGTAAAACATGGGTACTTTAGCAATATAACACCACGTCAAGTAAAAAATAAAAATAATAACTTGGTATTATAAACCAGAGCAGCAAGGCAGGGCTGCCTTCAACCAGCGCTTTTCACAACTACAGGTGTTAACTGTAAACAACACAGAACAGCTGGAGCCCAAGCAGAGCAATCAGAATGATATTACCACCATCATCCCTTTAGGATTACATGTGTGACACCAACAGAAACAGATTATACAATCAGAGCCAGCCCAGGCATGTCACCTCCTGCCAAGACAGTCACTATAGGGACAGCTACACTGTCAAAACCCTCTGTGTTCTAATGCATTTAAACTCTGTGTACAAATTAAAAGTGTCCTTTTGGTTCCATTTGTAGACCCTTAGATTTAAATATCATGCCTCCTCTTGCATCCTCTCTGCAAGGACTCTCAGGGGGCAAAACATAGAGTACTAGGGCTAGGCTAAGGTGCATCATGACAGTGGCAGCAGCAGCCTGCAGGCGATCGATAGAGGGGGGAAATGGCTAGTTTACTTACCATATTACAAATGGAGGCGATATTTCTGACAGTCATTTAGTTTACAGTGTCCACCTCGCCGTCATCTTTATGAAATAAACATGCTTTTTAGCGGAGCAGGGCAACAATGCTTGAAGATGGAGTGAATTCGCAGCCGCGGCTGGCTGCCTGGAGGCCACACTGACTGCAAGAAAGCCCTCCAACGCTAAAACACAGCAATGTCTGGAGTATATGAGACCATGAATTAAAATAAAACAGCCCTCAGCACCCAGACGTCTTCATTGTACTGGACATATTATCAAATATAACGAAACAGAACACAATAAATGCATTCTGCTGAGGAGTAAATAGACGAAGTTGCAGCAGGTTGATTGCAGAAATTAGAGCACACAAACATGCTGGGCGAGAATATGGTATAGTCCCGCCCACCTTGAAGAAACGTCTATAACTGATTGGTCGAGTTGCTTCCATATTTGATTGACAAGATAAAAAGGCCATACGGAAGCTTTAGAGTTAATGCCCGGTTGAGGCGCAACCAATCACCGACATTTGTATGACGTGGTGGTTTATGGGAGTTTGGGTTTGTTTTCCCCAATGGTTTTTCCCACAGACATATCTACCGGTAGTATGTGTTTTTCCGGGTGTAAGCAGTGGGCAGTTTAGTGAAGTTAATCATTCTACTATTCTAGTGTGGGATAGGGTTGGTTTGAATTTATTACTAGAAGACATGACAAAAAGAAGGGGGAAAAGACTCAAGATGTGCTAACGTCCCTATAGTAAACGAGTGTAATGCAATCAATCAAAAACGTTACACCATTATTGTTACACAATTTATGAATTCACAAATACATTTAGTTTTGTCCCCTCTTTCTGAAATTAATCCAGTGAAGATTTGTTTCCCCTGGTTCAGTGGAAGTGAAAATGTGTATAGGCCTACCTGTAGTTCTGCCACAATTCTGCAATTTGCAAATAGGCTATAATAACTATTTTTGTTCTGGGGAACAATCATAATTGTTTACATGATTTTTAATAGAACTCTGTCTATACTGTAGGTGCTGATGCCTAGTAGGCTATATATTGCAACTTAATTTGTCTGTCATATAAAGCTTACTTTCTGCCGCTGTACCAATGTCAATTAAATATTAAACCTATCTGAAGCACAACTTGTGGTCCCTGCATGGACCTGAGTTTGAGAAGCAGGCCTAGTACAATGTGAGTAGTGGAAGAAGTACTGCAACTAAAGTTGTGAAATTGTACTTTTGCAGTGAACTAAAATGTCCAGTATAAAATGGAAAAAAGAAAAAAGCCCTTAAAATTGTAGGCTACTTGAGGACTTTAATCTAAATTGATAAAACATAATACATTGTCACACCATTATCAAAAGGATAAACACAAAAAAGCCATTGGGGTCCTTTCATATCATATGTACTGTATGTACAGATTATGTTGTTGGTGTTGCATGATGTAATGTCCATGTGTGTAATTGCATTAATAAGTCCATGCAACATAGGAGCCAAAACAGTGGGTTGGGACCCATCTGTGGGTCATGGACAAATTTATATGGGTCGTAATGACTCGAGTAAAAATCCCATTTAAAAGTTAAACAATATAATGAATAAATAAATATACATATACATTTTGAAACAAACAAACAAATCTAAGAAATCCCATAAATAAATACAAATAATAATTAAGAAGTATAGTGAAAATAGCTGATCTACAAGATTGATCCCAGGGAAACGTCTCTAATCTCTCTTTTCGAACTGAAAGGTTTTGGAACCACTGTCCTATAGTGCATGTGCATGTCAGTCCAAGCAAGCACCCATAGGTGCAGGACTCAGGAGAATGTCCTTGTGTGAAAAGTGTGGGTGTGCCTTCCACACTAGGGGTGGGGATATGTATACGTAATCCACTACTACGTATATAATCTAGATGTATGGATGAAAGCTGTGAAACCTCCGCACAAGATCCGATGACTGAAAAACATAAGGCTCCAAAATTGTGGCATTGTTGCATCACACGTTTAGGGCTGTAAAAGAGTGGGTGAAATTATTCCCTGTACAAACTACAACTTTCGGTTACGAAATATAGTCATAAGAATAGAAAACAAAAAGTCAGATAAAGGACAACAATATCAAATATTTATAAAGTGCATGCTCAAAATAATTACAAAAAATGAGGCACAATATCACAGTATATAGCCCTTATAGACCATATAACGCTTATTACTTGCGCAAGCAGAGCGCGCAAGTAATCGTTTCGCTTGGTCTCTTCGAAGTGAAGCCAAGTTTTCTTCAACGGTAAATCTGTGCCTGGTTTGCTGGGACTAGTTACAACATTACGTCATCCTTGAGAGAGTACATGGTGTGTATATGACGTAATGTTACAAGTTACAAGTTACAAGTTACAACATTACGTCATATACACACCATGTACTCTCTCAAGGATGACGTAATGTTGTAACTAGTCCCAGCAAACCAGGCACAGATTTACCGTTGAAGAAAACTTGTCTTCACTTTTTGGAACCAAGTAACCACAGTATACTGCTAATCAAATTACAACTACATACTCTGTATGTAGTTGTAACTAGAACAACTACATACAGTCTGTGCCTGGTTTGCTGGGACTAGTTACAAGTTACAAGTTACAACATTACGTCATATACACACCATGTACTCTGGTCCCAGTTCACAACGATGACGTAATGTTGTAACTGGTCCCAGCAAACCAGGCACAAACCTACGGTTGAAAAAAACTTGGCTTCACTTTTTGGAACCAAGTAACCACAGTATACTGCTAATCAAATTACAACTACATACTCTGTATGTAGTTGTAATGTGATTTGTAATTTGTAAATCTGTGCCTGGTCTGCTGGGACCAGACTACACAGATGACCATATCTCTTTAAGTATTTTAGATCATGTATATTTCAACAAATTTGAAAGTATTATTACAGAAATTGAAGTTAGAGACACATATTACTCTGATCATGATTTAGTATTAATATCACTATAGTACAAAAATAAATTACAAAAATGAAATACATTTAAAACAATTGACAATTTACAATAAGTAATAAAATAATTATACTGTATAATATATTTTATTATTATATACCTTTTTTTTTCATCACATATCAATGATTCATTTTTCTGTAAAAAAGTAGTTAGGTAGCAAATAGTTACACGTAATGATTATACATTTCAAACGTTCCTTCACAGAGATACTGAGATGTGATACTTTCCAGCGGTCGAAAGTACTTGCGCGCTCTGCTTGCGCACTAGTAGGCCATTTATGGCCTACTAGTGTGCAACAAGCAAGTATGCACTCGGCAGAGTGCAGTTCTAGTTTAGCAATACATTGAGGGCAGAGCCATCATTTTCAATGATGCCAAGATTACAAAAGGCATAGTACAACAGTGTAATAATATTGAAAACAATAGGCTACTCTCTCTCCCCATGCCCTGGTGGAGATAATAAGAATAGCAGGATAATACAAATTAAAAATTGTAAAAACAAGCAAAGAACAGAGTATGAAAACAATACTAAGGACATCTGACATTTAGAACGACAAGATTCTAAATGTCAAGATTATATTTTTTTGTGTAATCATGGAGTCCATTAGTAAGTTTACACTACAGTTTTGAAGGTAGGAGGGAGAATTATCTCTGATGCATTTGGGGAGTGCATTCCGGAGGGGGGGGCAGCCACAGAGAAGGCCCTGTCGCCCCAGGTTCGACACCAGAAGGCCAGCATCACTCGACCTGAGGGACTATGTGGCTCGAGGAGGGCAGAGAGGTAGAGGGAGCCAGGTTATGGAGTGACTTATTATAGGTGGTAAGGAGCATGTTCAAATGGATTCTGGCAGCCAGTGGAGGTTGTGGAGGACTGGTGACTATTATTTAATCAAAACTGTTTTAATAAGCACACCTGGACACTCATGTATTAACATGGTCATGGTCATCCCTTTTGCTAGAGCACGATGAGAACTATTGAAAGGTCTTACTCTTATCTTAGGATAAGACAGAGACGCACTGAAAGGAATATTCATAGCGGGTATGACAGGGATGCTCTCTGGGGGGCAGAGTCCAGGCCTGCGTAGAAATCCTCTGAGATAGAATCTAAAGTGGACTTTGAAGCCTGGGTGAATAAGACTAGATTGTCAATCTCCCCCTGTCACTGTCACTATAAACCTCACATTCTAAAACCAATTAGGTGGTCACAACGAAGAGGGAAGGGAGAAAAGACTGAGGTTTCTCTCAGGGGCCCAGCAGGGGCCTGTGGGGCCCCAGGCCCCTCTGAATTCAGCATAGGGTCTGTGTGTGCTTTCACAACACTCCGCCAATAATTATCTCCTTAGCATTTACATCTGAACACAACAGAAAGGAAAAAGAACAAATACCAATGACTAACAGACTTCAAGGGAAATGGGGGAGAGAGAAATAAAGGAAATGACAGAAAGCATGATGAGAGTTGTCAGTTTGTGGTACGGAGGGCGGAGTGATCACAATGCCATCATATTACTGGCACACAGAGTTATTCATATTTTAATCTAAATCTGCAAAGTACATTTCATCTGCCTCTTGTTACATTACAACACTTTGCCATAACTGAATGACCAATAAATAAAGAATTGCATCGGACACGGTGTGCAAGGCCCTCAATTAAGTTGTACGTACTGTAGTCACTACAGTACGTAGTAGTGTATATATATCTGACCTGAGATGGTGTTCTAGGTCTGAGTGGAATGCAGCAATGCTTTATATTTGTGATTGACATATTCTATACCAAGTTTATTCATGAATGCCTCTGATTGACAGGGGGAACGTAGTGCTGGCCTGGTAGCTGCGTACACAGAATCTATTCCAGTCCAGTGAGAGTTGCTATAGCACCAAGGACCAGTGTACGCACGGCTGCCTTAGTCCTTTCCTCAGATGTCTAGGTCTCCATGACATCGCGGCATACTAAGGCATTGGTTCTCAACGTGGGGTCCGGAGACCCCCAGGGGTCCTTGGGGAGGTTACAGTGGGTCCCCAGTAAAATGTGTTAATATAGCATCAATCAGTTTAAGTTGCAGTTCACAGTTTCACACATCCAAACTTGGTCAGAGAAATATAAATGCTTGATCAATAATGCCCGTCAAAGTATTTTTTTCCACACAAAACACATCTATAAAGCACTTTTATAGCCCCTTGAACTTGGCTCAGTCTGTCTGGGCCCTCATTAACAATAGGCTATGTATGAATCATATCTATATGAATTATTATCTATAAATGATGTATGAATTATGCCAAATTAATGCTTTAGACTAAGAAAAGCAGAGTGCTATAGCTCACTTCGTGCCACACTACAAGCTTGTGCATCTGATATTAGTAGGGCCTTTTTTATTTTTTATTGATAGGTTGAAAGTAGAGATAAATAAAGCATTGAACGCATTTTTACACCTATCTGTGATGATCTATAGCATGTGTCCTATCGTGGTACTTACTGTATGTCAGCCATGTGTATTGACACACTGTATTATGCTTTACTGTCTGTATTTCTTCGCTATTGGGTTTTTTATTGCTGTTTTTTGCTGTGTATTGTTGTGAAGTGCACAGAGACCCCTTGGGGTGATGTTGCACTAAAAATAAACTGAAACTGAAACTGAATAGAGATGGGGGGTAAGACACACGTCAGTAATCTCTTTCAGATGTTTTCTCGCGTTTGGATGTGTTTGTAAAGCATCTTTCTAGAATTTTCTAGATTTTTCCTAGAAATGTGCTATACAAATAAACTTGCTTATTGCCTTACCTCACCTCACCTTGCCTTTTGCATACGTGGAACCCTCTTCTGACCAGTGGACCTCATGGGACCTTGTCTGTTTGCGTCTTTTTGTGCTGAGGGGAAGCGCACGCACGAACACATGAATGCATGCATGCACTGACACACACACACACACACACACACACACACACACACACACACACACACACACACACACACACACACACACACACACACACACACACACACACACACACACACACACACACACACACACACACACACACACACACACGTTATAGAATGATTTTCTTGTATAAATCGAATAGAGTTAATTAATGAGGCCTGCAATATAGAGGCCAGAGGATCTTCCTGTTGTTCAGCTGCTACAAAGGGGAAAGGAAATGTGTCACACAACAATAAAGAAAATAAACCTCCAATTTATACTCTGTGAGCCACTGCAGCCTGTTTACACTTCCTACGCACAACTCATCAGAGAAACCATCTTACTGTTAGTGAGCTGTCCTTTCCTGCAGGCTGTTAGTAAAGACGGATGTGGATGGACGGTGTCACGGACAGATGGGTGTATGGATGGACGAACTAACGGACTGATCAGAATGATCATTATGACTCTCAATGTCTGGAAAAAGAGAAACTTCTTGTGCTGAGAGAAATGGATGCGACTCGTTGTTTAGTCATATCGCCTTCGGGGTCTTTCTCTCTTCATCTATATGACTTTATCTCTGTCTCTGCGGTCTATGAAGTGATAATGGTCTGTCTTTGTTCAGTGCCCCAGGGTGCAGTAAGCTGTGCTGACGTGCACAGATTCTCATGTGCTTGTTGTGAGTGATCCCTGCAGAAACCCACGTCCGGAAACCGCCTCGTTCTCACAGCTGACGTTAAAGACCTCACCTCATGATGGCTCAGTAGTGGCCAAAGTACGCAATAGATAGTTCAAGAAATAGGAATTAAACGCTTAAACGCTTGCATGTTTCGGCTATGAGCCTTCACCAGAGCTTCTGATTCTCTGGTTCTCTCTTAGTATTGACAGCCGCTCTGTCTTTTAAATATGGTAAGGCTAAAGCTCAGACTAATGTTTTTTCCGAAAAGTTCCAGCCATCTCTTGAAACTTCCCCAAAATGTGCAGAAACAGTAGAGGGGGTTGAAGCACTGGTGTGTCTTGGTTGTTAAAGATTGGGGTGTATCGACATCCCATCTCTGACGTTTCCAGAGATGGCTTCATCAGGGACATAGGAAATAATATGGTGACGTCTGACTCATCATGACCTTCAACAGGTTCAACAGCTTCTGCTTAAGGTTCTTACTCTTCAAGTCTTCATGATGACCTCATGTGGGTAAAGGACATTATTATTTACAGTATTCACAACAGAGTGGGGGAATATAGAGATGATCTTTGGGTGGGGTGGGTGAGGAATGGATACACCCCAATCTTTAACAACCAAGACACACCAGTGTCTGAGTGTTATAAAATAAATTGTATGATAGCACCCATAAAGCTACCACTGGTAACTCTATGTATACCATGACTCACGGACAATTGAGTCAATATGAAAGTAGCAATACTACAATAATACTGTTACAAGTAAAAGTCTTATTAAAAGTATTAAAAACTAAACTTGATTAAAAGTACAAAAGTATTGCCATGAAAATATACTACAGTACAGTACCAAAAGTAAAAGTACTCATTATGCCGAACTTGTGCCGGAGGACCCCCTGGAACGCCCTCAAGGACCCCTGGGGGTCCCCGGACCCCACTTTGAGAACCCCTGCCCAATTCCTAGCGAGAGCTTGCACCTGGTCTTCATCGTATGTCTCACGGAGGCTCTCGTCTGTCAAAGTTATCCCGGAGAAGTTCTGACCTTCGGATCAGAGCAGCGGAGCCAGATTCCCATGCACATACCTAAAGCACATGGGTAGTCACATTAATTAAATTAGATTGTATTGTAAGAGTATCTTGAACCGATGCCATTAAGTTATCCAGCCAAAGGAGACATCCTATTAAGAGTTGATTGTCTTGGTCACATTACAGGAATGTTATAACTAAATGAAAAAGCTATTTGTCTGTTAGAAAGCTGAGGAGCAAAACAATTATGCTTGGCAGTGAGACAGAGGATACTGGCCAGAGAAGGGCAGGCAGGCAAGCAGGCAGGCAAGCAGGCAGGCAGGCAGGCAGGCAGGCAGGCAGGCAGGCAGGCAGGCAGGCAGGCAGGCAGACAGACAGACAGACAGACAGACAGACAGACAGACAGACAGACAGACAGACAGACAGACAGACAGACAGACAGACAGACAGACAGACAGACAGACAGACAGACAGACAGACAGACAGTGGGGGGGGGGGGCTGCGGGGCGGTAGGTATGTGTTCCAAACTAACTCTAGTCTGTACACACATATTTCCACCAGTACACACTGTTCCGAAGAGCAGCTCCACCTGGAATAACTATAATCCTATTTTGGGTGAAGAGATTTGGGGGAAAAGAGCAGTCAGACCAAAACAGATCCAAAAGTATAAAGGAGGGTTGAAGATATAAATTGGTAAATAACCTGAATTCAACATACTAATATAATGTAATACAAAAAAGAAAAAACAACAACTAAGTAATATTAATTTAGACAATGCTGATGATAGTGCTGTTAAGTTATAAGTTTACGAAGCTATGAAATCTATGAAAAAGTCTGCAACACAATTTTCATAATATAATACAGTTCAGCCTGGTGATGACTCACAGTACCATGAGAAGACCTAGCAAGGAGGCTATAGCGGCCTGGAAGACATGCCAGTCTGTGGGAAGGGAGTGCACGCTAACTCTCTATTCCAGTGCAAGGAGCATGGCCATGTGGAGTCTGTGGGAAGGAATTACACGCTAACTCTCTATTCCAGTGCAAGGAGCATGGCCATGTGGAGTCTGTGGGAAGGAAGTACCCGCTAACTCTCTAGTCCAGTGCATGCAAGGAGCATGGCCATGTGGAGTCTGTGGGAAGGGAGTGCACGCTAAGGCCCTTATTTATCAACGCGGTGTACACCCAAAATTGGGTGTACACATGGTGTACACCGGGTGTACACCCAATTTTGGGTGTACACCGCGTTGATAAATAAGGGCCTAACTCTCTAGTCCAGTGCAAGGGCTGTGAGAAATGTGTCTGTTTCTGTTTTCGCTTTAGTCCGGATATGGGGGTCGGGGCGGCTAACATACTTCAGCAACATGGACGATAACACAACATGTATTCCAGATATATAGTACGCCCACACACATCCTAGAGGGCGGAGCACACTCGCTGCCCACCTTCACAGAAGCCCCGGGTGTCGGACTGACTCAGTTCCATCCCATGATATGCACCTGTAGTGCCACAATGTATGAGGACACACATTGTATGATCCCACTCAGACACCATGGCAGCATATACGCTGTTGCCGCGGCAACACAGCAGAAGAATAGACACACTGTTGTGCTCATGACACCGCTGTGAAGAGTTCATATGACAAGGATCTCCACAGAGATTGTGCAGGGTGTGTGTGTGTGTGTGTGTGTGTGTGTGTGTGTGTGTGTGTGTGTGTGTGTGTGTGTGTGTGCGACTGTGTTCGTGTGTGTGTGTGTGTACTCACGCACGTGCGTGTAATTTCGTTTTCTATTTTGCAGATATTTTTGGCAGATCTGTCCCCCAGATCTGTCCCCCTTATGTACCCCAGTACATAAGGTTACCTCTTAACCCCAGGGGGGTCCAGGGGGAAAATCCGCAACATTGGAGTTGGAACCGGAGACCAGTTGGGTCCTGAAGTGGGTCAAAACAAGGCTATATACCTGTACGAACGTTGCACTGGGAGGTCAGACTAAACAGCAGGACTGGCCTATTTGATCTGACCATTTCCTCAGAGACAGTGGCATTGAAGCCTTTTTTAATGAGCTGCCATCAGGTTACTGTGTCACTGTGTTCCATTTCCTCAGAGACAGTGGCCTCAGAAACCCAGACAGAGACAGTGGCATTGAAGCCTTTTTTAATGAGCTGCCATTAGGTTACTGTGTCACTGTGTCGCACGCAATTCTATTAGGCCAATTTTGTGACGTGCGGTTATTATTATAAATCAATGCTGACTCACGAGAGGCCATCCCTGATTATGGACGATAACAATATATGGGATTGTATATCAGATTCATCACTGATAGGTGTAAACATTACTACTGTTAACTACTGTTAACCCATTTGGCACTTGGTTGATCTTAGAAATGCCTTTCTGTTTTCTGAGAACCTGAAGTGCTTAATAGAAAAACCATGTTACAGAATGTGTTGCGTGTTCATGTAGCCTACTGTCCATGTCCTTTTCTGTTTAATAAAAATATTGAAACACAAAAACATAAAAGGAGATAAACACGTGAAAAATGGGAGGTTTCAACTGTAAGTGATGGTCGCGTATGAGCAGCAGAGAGCACTAAAGCGCGACCCACTTCCAGTCCCATGGCGTGGAGTGCATTAGCCCTCGCTCCAACAGATACACGGAGACGTGGGCTGCATGTGAATGCAGTGGTGGGAAAAGTACTCAATTGTTTTTACTTAAGCAAAAGTATCAATACTGATATGCAGAAATACCCTGTTACAAGTAAAAGTCCAGAATTCAAGTTCAAGTACAAATGTATTGGCATCAAAATGTACTTAAAGTACCAAAGTAGTACTCATAGTGCAGAATTGGAGGACAAAAAAGATAAAGAAATCCCTTAACCCTCCCACCCATACTGCTCAGTGACATTGCATACTATATAATAAGATGATAGAAAGCTCATGGAAAACATTTCTACTCAGGTAATGGACAAAGGGCAGCCAAATCTGTCTCTCCCTGTTTCTCAGGAAATACCTTATTCTCTCAAGATGAAGTGTACTAGTCATTTCATTTAAGCTTTGAGCTTGTATATTGGCTAATTAAACTATTTGAAAATGTTTTTTTTAAATAGTAAAAAAAGACAAAGAAGTTTAGGGATAAAGGATAAAGCGTAAGGCACGCCCAAGATAGGGCCACATGGCCCCTAATCTCTAGTTATAAAATGTACACGCTCACAACACGTCATGTTGTCACGCGTGCGTTATGAACTTGTAGATTGGATACCTTCGCTCAATGTTCACAACAGCAGAAATGAGGTTCATATGATTAAACTATAGGACCAAATGTGTATATTGTCAACCGTGCCTTCACAGGTCAAGCAACATGCCTCACATGGCACTGCAATCAATCCTGCCTGCAAGTCATCTGAGGCAAATGTCTTCTGTTTTCACCGGCGTTTATACGTGCCAATATTCCGCCCATGAGTACAGTGTGTATCCTTAGAGAACATCATTACCTGGAGGCACTTATCCGCATGTGCTGTTCCTCTCCTTCGAGCTCCATGGTGTTCTAATAGGACCATGATGCAGCGGCGGCGGCGTCGTGTCTCTTTTCCGGCAGCGGAACGTAATTGCTACTTGATGAGAATGTGGGTGATTGTTGTGTGTGTAGCCCGCTTCTCACCATGGTCCATTTACCATCTGTGTGGGGGGTTAAACAACAGGCTGATGAGGGAACACAGACGGCCCTCACTCACAGCGAGGAAAGAGCACCATTGCACAGGCTCAACGTTTATGTACTGCATTGCTTATTTCTCACCTCAAATGTTTATGTGTTTTAATGTACTCTTTAAGTTTTAAACGAGAGTATATCTCCCTAATGAAAATCAGGTGTGAGGATATGGGAGTCACACAGGTGGCCTTTTTGAGCACACCGCTCCAATGACTGGCCGCGTATGTCTCTATATGTCCCTATGTCTATAATTATATAATAATATATGTGACCTAAAGTGGCACTGTTGAGCAGCCTAATCACGCACACGCACACACACACACACACACACACACACACACACACACACACACACACACACACACACACACACACACACACACGCTGACGTCTGCATAGACTCCATATTTGGGCATGCCTGACAAAGAACTCTATATATGGGCATAAAAGGGACAAAGACATAATATCTGGGTGGGTCATGCATTTCCAACTTGCATCGTTCCAAGTAGGCCAGAGCCCACCGCTGTAGAGGCCCCACGGTTACCGCTCTTTGGCAAAACACATATTTCTTCATTTCATTGCCAATTCAAGACCTATTTCATTCTTTGTCCATAAACGTCATTACATTCCTGCATTAACTCCTCCACTATAGGAATGTAATGCCTTCAGTGTTGCATCTTGACAGGCAAAGTGGCTGCATGCAAAGTGAGAGAATTAAATGAGACAGGGACACAAAGGCCATCAGTGCGAGCTTGGCACTTCCGCCGAAACACTCTTATGAGTTCAAACACACACGTGTCTCACTGTCTCTAACTCCTCCATACATCCTCTTCAACACTTACAGTATTGGTGTGAGACAGCGAGAGAGAGAGAGAGAGAGAGAGAGAGAGAGAAAGAGAGAGAGAGAGAGTGACCTTCATCTTTCCCAGAAATGCAAGCACCCATTTCCGGCACTTTGAGCGTGTAGAGCGTATAGAGTAGTGTGTGTGTGTGTGTGTGTGTGTGTGTGTGTGTGTGTGTGTGTGTGTGTGTGTGTGTGTGTGTGTGTGTGTGTGCATGTGTGTGCGTGTGTTTGCGTGTGTGCCATCTCCACTATGGCAGCTGTGTACAAGGCAGTCTGCCTCTCTCCACACTGCTCTACAGCTCGGAAACCTGGACACCCAGAGGCACATAAACTGTCTATAGAGGCTTTCCACATCTTCTGCCTCCTAAGGATCCTGGGTCTGACCTGGGCCGTCAGGGTGCCGTACATCGAAATATACGACCGGACCAACACACCCAGCATTACAGCACTCCTTGGCCAAAAACACCTCAGATGGGTCGGGCATGTGATCCGTATGCCAGCCCACCGCCTACCCCGACAGATCCTGTATGGCCAGCTTCAAGCCGGTCAAAGGGCTGCTGGGGGTCCAAAAGGTATACAAGGTACAAGGACCACATCAAAACCCTCTTGAAGAAGTGTGACATCAAACCACCAGCACTAGAGTCTCTGGCTGTTGATCGCCACACCTGGAGCTCTACCTGTCACCAGGGAATCACTCGTCTTCAGGAGAAGCTCACAGAGAGGAGAGTACAGCGGCTTGCACAGAGGCACCAACGTGCCAAAGGTCCACCGACCACCACTGCTGCCTTCCTCTGCCCCTCCTGTGACAAAGTCTGCGGATCACGCATCGGTCTGAACAGCCACCTGGCTATGCACAGACGACAGGCACAACAATAATCATCTCATAAACTATATTTGGAGCAACGTCATCATCGACATCGATGGACTGCCATAAGCAAGCAAGCATGCAAAGTAAGTGTGCGTGTGTGCGTGGTGAAATTACTGTAAACACAAGCCTGCAGAATTATGTCCACCCACACTTACAGGAAAGCAGAAAAGTTGCTGCTAATGTGCTCAATCTGAAATGACCTCAAACTGGAATGATGCTGCACGCAGCAGAGCTCTCACTGAGCCTTTGGTATATTGTATGTAAATTAAATATACAACAGGATTATAGGGACGGTGGGTGGGTGAGCTTCGTCATCGTCACCAGGTCTGATCGATCACTGTGGATTTGATTAGTATTAGTGTAGTCTCTTGCGTCATCAATTCCAAACTACGGATATGAATCACAAGTCTGCACGGTACGCGTGGGTGGTCTATTGACGATATGCACACAGCTGCCATCGTGCCAGCAAGGTGCTATCTAGGTGCAACTTCCCATAGACAGCCCATTCATCCAAACAGAAAAGTCCTATATAATTGTATTAAATAACGTAACGGCAGCTGTACGGAAAGCTTGAATTATCGTGTTTGTATAAGTGTTTGTTTCATAAAAATCCAATCCACCGTAGACATGTTATGAGCTACTTCCTGTCAAGACATTCCTTGCAGATGACTTTTTTTGTGTCAGACTTTGGAAGCACTCAGTAAAGCCATAGATATTGAAAAACAATAGATGCCTCACTGGCCGCTGTGTGTGTGTGTGTGTGTGTGTGTGTGTGTGTGTGTGTGTGTGAGACATGTTTTTGTGAGGACACAGTGACCTTGACCTTTGGTCACCTACTTCTACATTTGTGTCGAAATACAAGTTCGCTTAAGGCGTTCCATCCTGAGATATCGCATTCACCGACGGAAGGATAGACGATGGATGGACGGACGGACGACCTGAACATAAAGCCTCTGGCTACGGCTTGAAATAAACCCATGTCAAAACGTCTGGGTTTCCGAGGCTACACTCCACATGACATCATCAGCCCCATTGTCGTGGCCACATTGGGACATTGGGTGACAGACTGTCCTTTCTCACCAGTGAATCAGTGTCAACCTTATACCGGTATCATGGGTGATATAATGTAAACCTCAGGAACAGGGGCTGCCCAGATAGAAGACACTCTGCTCTCAAACCAGGACAGGTGATTGCCTCCCTGCGCCCGCCACTCTGGTGTGATTGCTATAATTCAGAGGCCCCACTGTGTCAGAGAGCTCTGCAACCTAGGAGTAATTCATCGAAAGAGGCTGTGCTTTCGCCCCTGTGCCGTCACATCTCTGCATGTGCACATTCTGTACACGGCACCTGTAGTTACTGTAATGCCAAATGTATGCATACGACATGGGCCGAAAAAAGACAAATGGCTTACAGTACATTCTGTGCAACACTGTTTCCCAAACAGTAGTTCGGGACTCATGTTTGGGTCGGGGACCAATTTTTATGGGTCATGAGTAAATATCTGTCTTCCCATTAAAAGAATTTAATGAATTGCGACATGGTTGTTCATAAATAATGTTATAAGTAGTGACGCAAAGCTTGAAGATCTGCCATTTTCACTAGTTTGGGCCCCAGACAAACGTATAACTTCTCTTTTGGGTCATGAGCTAAAACGTTGGGGAACCACTGCTGTATACAAGAAGATAGCAGTAGTCGTAGTGATGCCTAACGTTTTGCTCAATGTCACAGATGGAAAATAGCTGATATATAAGCTCACAATGTCAGGCTTCATGGCTATTCGTCTGTGGTGTGGAATAATCTGACCAACGGTGTTTCTGTGTGTCATGTTCTCACCTTGTTTAGCCTTGAAAAAGAAAGTGTCAGATGACTCAGATCACAGCACACCTTGGTGTTGTGTCTTCAAACCTGGCCCACTCATCACTGGGTCTCAGTGTGCTGATGGAGGAGCACTTTCAAGTGCAGTCCTTGAGGCACTGGCTAGACACAAACTGAGGAGGCAGACAGAAAGACAGGCAGACAGCCGTGTGAGAACCTCGTTTTTGCGGCAGAGGTTCTGAATGCATTTGTGCATTTGCTTAGGTGCTGCTGTCAACATATATTTATGTGATAAGATTTGTATTCTCAGGTGCCTAATCCCTCGTGACTTCAAGTGCATTGTCCAAGTGACAGGCAGTGACAGGTCCTGTCTGTCGGATTCTATGAAAACCTTTAGTATTTAAAACACGTGGCCCAGCGGCTGGGCATCTAGTTACCATGTTGAGAAAGTCTTTGTGGGTGATGTAGCAAGATAATCTGGTCACTAACAAGTAGGCGTAACTTCAATTTCTAATAATGAAAAGGTTACAAAGGGAGGAACACGCAAAGCAAACAAGATAAAATAGACCGTTATTGATCCCTGGGGGGGATTCAGGTGTCGTAGTAGCAGCAACAGGGTGAAACAAGGGAGTTAAATTAAGTTAAGTTAAGAACCAAACCAAGACAGATAAAAATAAAAATAAAACTATAAATTAATAAATAATACAATCAAATAAGATTTATTTAGATTCCGGGTCTGAAAGAATGAATTTTAATTCACACATTAATCATGTTACCAAGGTTGCCTTTTTTCACCATAGAAGTATTGCACGAATCAGAGCCAATTTGTCATTGGACGATGCAAAAACGCTGATCCATGTCTTTGTTTTTTCTCGGCTTGATTACTTCAATGCACTTTTTTCTGGACTGGCAAAGAAAACAACTGACAAAATGCGGCAGCCAGAGTTTGAACTAAAACTAAGATGAGAGAACATACTACTCCAGTTTTAGCTTCACTGCATGGGCTTCCGGTTGTTTTAAATATATTTTACTTGTTTATAAAGCTCGCAATGGTCTCGCACCTTCCTACCTACATGACTGCCTGCCTAAAAACAAAAAAACACGGTGAAGCAGCTTTCTGCTTCTACGGGCCGACGGCGTGTGAACAAACTCCCACTGTACCTTTGACAGGCAGCCTCTGTAGACATTTTTAAAGCACAGCTCAAGACCTACTTATACAGTACATATTTTTTTTCTCCAAGTGCTCTGTAAAGCACTTTGAGCTGCATTTCATGTCATGAAAGGTTCTATACAAATAAAGTTTAATTATTATTATTATTTGA